>NC_056737.1:1844604741-1844679741 GCF_019279795.1 Protopterus annectens
GGCTGAGCAATAGAGTTTGGTTAGTCCATTATGGGTACTCATATGGTGAGATTATGACATACAGACGTGAGCTGCCAGAGTGCATATTGGGCTCTTATCTCTTCAGTTTATATTTGTTTAATATTTATATATGCTCTTGACATCTTTAACTGTTTTATACAAATGACTTAAATTAAGTAAGTTTATTACAAATAAGGATTATTGTAAAAGTCTACAAGTGTGTCTTGATAATCTAACACAAACAAAGTTACCTGAAGCACATTGCATTTAAGTTACCTGGCACTTGCTCACTAAAGCAATTATATAAGTCAACACTAAAAAATTAAAAGCACTACACCCTCACAAACTCCCCTTAAGTACCTTGTTCCCCATTGGCCCTTTTTTTCAATTATAAAGGAATTCCCAATACTATTCTAGCATGTCCAAAGGTCAGTTGTCAATCTCCTCTCTGGTCCAGCTGGTGAATCTGGGAATCTTGAGGCAATGTTACAACTGCCTCATGTACACAGACAACCCTCTCCTCCTCCCAACAAATTCCAACACGTGAGAGATGCAACCATATAGCCAAACTGGAGGCTAAGCTCTCTCAACTCAGTACTGGCGTAACCAGTCAGGAGGAAAAGGAAACCACACTCACTACAATTCCAGTCTCACATAGACCTACCACGACAGCAAACCAAACACATAAACACACAAACACATACTCGGAGGCTCTAAATAAAAATCTGCCTAAGCAGCAGAGACCTCCAAAGCAGACACCCAAGCAACCGCTACCCCAAAACAAAACACGTGCAACACATAGCTCACAAAGCCAGTGTGCCGAACAGTCACAGCCCTTAAGACTAAACAACACACCTGATACACTTGTAATAGGTGGCTCTATCGTCAGGCACACTGACGTCCCGCTCACCAGGCTAAACAAGGAGAAGGTCACAATGAGATGCCTGTCGAGCACTAGGATCCGCCACATAACGCAAGCACTCAGATCATTGTCCATGCTGGTGTGAATGGCCTGAGACGTACCTCCCTGGACTACATGAAAAGAGACATAGAGGAGCTCTCTGAGCATGTAGCCCAGGCCGGTATGACCCTGACCTTGAGTAGCATCTTACCCTCACCAAGAATGATGCCACAATATGAAGACCAGATGATCAATTTCAACAACTGGCTTAAGTATTGGTGTTATTCAAAGGGGATCCAATGCCTGTCAGCCTGGGATGACATGCTCGGCAAGCCACGATGCTTCGCTAGGGACGGCTTGCACCTATCACCCCTGGGCTTTCGGATATTGGCAAAGGCTCTTGCTACCCCCATAGTGCCTTTTTTAGGCAAGGCTCAAAAGACAGACCCACCTCCATAGGTATCACAAGGGATAAGAAACTAAGAGTAGTGCTACTCAACGCCAGAAGTCTAAACCTCAAGATGCATGCACTCGAAACTCTCCTTAGCATGGAGAACATAGATATCTGTGCAGTAACAGAAACCTGGTTCAAGGCTCCCGAGAGCACCCAGGCACTACCAAGTTATACCTCACACCATGCTTTTCGGCCTCAAAACTTGGACCGAACCACAAAAGGAGGGGGAGTATCAATATTCGTCAAAGATACCCACACCTCCAGGTTGGTGGCACAGCACGAAGCATCAGAGATTATCCATGTGCAACTAACAGTGGGTAAAACTGCCTTCCAGATTATAGCCTGCTACAGACCACCCTTCCAAACCCAGGAACTCCATTCGGCCTTCCTGAGAACACTGGAAAATATGAAGGTCTCTCCAAACACCATTATATTGGGCGACTTCAACTACCCAAACATAGACTGGGAGCATTACTCTAGCTCCAACACCCTAGCCTAAAGGTTCCTAGAATTTATAAACTCAAATGCTATGAAACAACTTGTTACCACTCCCACAAGAGGGGAAAACATACTGGACCTGATCATCACCAACATGGGGACTCTATGCTCCAGACCAGAAGTGTATCCCTCACTGGTAAGATCAGACCATAAACTAATCTCACTGGATATTCACATCCGACCCCACCCCCTGCCCAGAAAACCACAGTGAAAAACTTCTCTAAAGCAAATTTCACACTCCTCAAAACCGAGGTGGAATCCTTCAAAGCCCCCGCGCCTGTGGAAAATACGGCCCAGACCGCAGAATCCTTTATAAACGCATTCTATGAACACCTTCAGGAATGCATGGATCATGCAATCCCAAATAAAACCAAGACCCAATCCTCCAAAGGCAGACGTCCTGTCTGGTGGACCCCAGCCATAAACAAACTATACAATAGAAGGAGGAAGCTACTACATGATAGAGCAAAATCCCAAAAAGGGAAGGCATCTCTGATCAGTATTAGCAAAAAACTATGGGCACTCATAAAATCGTCTAATGCCAGCTTTGAGAGAAAAATTGCACAGGACACTAAGGATAATCACAAGGCTTTCTTTAGTTATGTTAGGAACCTGGGTGGGAATTCCCAGATATGCTCAGAATTAGTCCAAAATGACAAAAAATACACCGAACCCACAGACATTGCCAACATCCTAGCTGACAGGTTCAGCGCAAACTTCTCTCCCCACCAAAAGGGCAAATATCTATCCCAGCAGAGTGCTGCCCCCCTGACATCTCAGATGCTCAGGTAAGAGCCGACCTCTCCAAAGCAAAAAACACAGCATCAATGGGACCAGACGGTGTCCCGGGCTGCGTCCTACATGAACTCCAAGAAGAGCTAAACCCAAACATAAAACTACTGTTCAATCTCAGCCTTACTACAGGATATGTACCCAAAGAGTGGCGTGCAGCAACGGTGGTCCCTCTCCACAAAGGTGGTGCCTCAACGGATACTGGAAACTATCGCCCCATATGCCTGACTAGCTTGGTCTGCAAAGCTATGGAAAGGATCATCATGGACCGTATAAATAAAGATATTGGGGACCTACAGACACTGGATCCTACCCAGTTCGGCTTTGTTAAGGACAGATCCTGCCTTTTAAACCTGGTCGATTTCTTTGAAACAGTCACCAAGGCCATTGACGAGAGGAAGGTGGTCCACACAGCCTACCTGGATCTCGTAAAAGCCTTCGATACAATACCCCACTCGGGCATTATAGATAAGCTCACCAGCTTAAATATAAACCCCTATGTCACTAGATGGGTTGCAAACTGGCTCAAGGACAGAACCCACATGGTTAGAATTGCTGGAGCCATGTCAGACTCCAAACCAGTTACAAGTGGCGTCCCACAAGGCTCAGTCCTGGGACCTCTCTTGTTCGGTATATATTTCTCAGAGGTACAGGCCAACACGGAAGGACTGTGGCTGACCAAGTTCGCAGATGACTGCAAACTGGGTGCCATAATCGACTCTCCAGCCGACACAAGCATCCTCCAAAAGGGCCTCATAGAAACAAACAACTGGTGCCAGAGCCATGGTCTCAAGCTAAACGCCAAAAAGTGTATAGTCATCCCCTTTGCAAAAACAAAGTGCCCACAAATTACCACATAAGTGGTAATCCATTAAGTATGGAAGAAGTAATTAGGGACCTGGGGACCCAAGTTGATAGCAATCTCTCATTTGACAACCACGTGGCCAAAGTGGTTAGAAAAACATTTTATATAGCCCACCTAATCATGAAGGGATTCACATCTAGATCAGGGGAGGTCATCGTGCCTCTTTACTCATCCCTCATCAGGCCCATAATTGAGTACAATGCCCCTTTTGGGATGTACCTTACCAGACACCTGCAGCAACTGGAAAGACCCCAAAAGTACCTCACCAAGAGGATCAAAGGGCTCAAACAGATGCCATATGCTGCCCGGTTAAAGAAACTCCAGCTCTACTCAGTGGCATATCGCCTGCTCAGAGGCGATCTGTGGCTGACGTATAAAGCCATGTCCAACCCGGAATTAATGGACATGCTGCACCTCAGAAAATCCAAATCCCATCGAGCTACGCGCTCGAGAGACTTGAACCTTAGCACTGAAATAAATAGGACATGCTGGAGGGACAGATTCATAACCCAGAGGCTCCCTTCTCAGTCCAGGTTAGGCAGAGTCCCTCATTGACTCTCTTCAAGAGGAATCTTGATGAGTGGATGGGGGATCGTAGGTTTACTCCGGGTATCATTTCTGTGTCACTGTTAAACAGAGGCACAGTATACTAACCTTAAAAAAGGGCATAGCAAAATTAATTTAAAATGTGTGGCGAAAGCCAAACACACTCTGGCTAGGCTTATAAATGCCCTAGGGCAGATAGCCTAGTATGAACCTATGAACCTAGAATACTTGGTCATTGGCAAATAAACAAGACAATGTATATTCACTAATTAATGAAGAGACTTGAGAGTTACTATAAACAAAGATACTGAACTTAGATATTATGGAGGAAAGCAGACTGATTTTTAAACATTTTACTGAGAATGCAATCACGAAGTGTTGTAAGTTCATATGATGTATCAAAAAATTCCTTAAACCAAGGGATAAGGATGCCTTAAGAGCTGTTTGTTTTACCCTGATTAGGAAAAAGCTTGATGGAAGCACTTTATGGTATCCATTTCAAAAAAGTTAACAAAATAAATGAGAGAAGGTGCATCATAGATTGATATATGGTTGTTATGTAATGAGCTATGAGGACAAAATGTGGAGAATGAATCTATGTTCAATCATTTACAGGCAGAACTGAAGACATCATATAAAGGTCTACACAGTTTTAAGGGACACCTACTTATGGCAATGTCCAGGGCTATCTACAAGGTTATTAAGAGACTATTCAAGAAATGGTAAAACTAGCTTTTTTTAGAATGAGACAGAGAGAGGTATGTATTCATAATTCACTGCTTCACTCTCTGTCTCTCTCTCCATCAAAGAAAGCAAGAGCTTAGCTTCTTGTATAGTTGTATTAGATGTCTTTTTGATAGCAGGTGCTAAGCTTACTAGTCAGGCAACAAAGCCTTTTAGCCTGTGCCCAATACCAGAATGTATTACACTACATTGTGTTGTAAATCTTTGCACGTCTTCTTATATTTGGATTTATCAGCTAAGAACATTCGATAGCTGTTCATCATGATGCATTACTCAGAGAACTTTCCTAGAGTATTTCTTCTGGTTTTTGAAATATGGTTCTGTACTGTTAAGTACCAGTAGTATTACTACACATTTTTTTTTGTAATTTGCTTTACAATATAAATGTACTATTCATATTATTTCAGGCTTATAAACTCACTTTGTAGCTAAATCCTATCAAAAATTATTCTTTATGAAAAGTGAACCAAAAATAAAACTCTTTTCTAATACTTTCTTTCATTTTAAATGTTATAGGATAGATAATACACATATTTCATATGTTCTGAAAGGCATGAACATAAAAGAGATTCTGCTGTGCACTTTACTTAATTGCTAATATGTCATGCAATGTACACAAATCTAACCATGCAAGGTGATGTACTGCAAATTTCAAAGAATACCTTGAAGCAGTAGACAGATGTTGTCATTTGAAGGCAGGGTCAAATTCAGTTCAGAATGTTTTTGGAAAATGACAATCTGCAACATCTGCAAACCAGTCAGTTAAAAACAAAACTGCAGCTTTTGGTTCTCTACAGAATAACACACATAAAGGCTATAGAAACATAACTATATAACCCTGTAGTGATTTCAGAAATAATGAGAATGGAAATATGAATTACTGTGTAAAAGTGATATTTTACTTGATTATGTTATGGCATACAAAATGACACTGAAATATATTGTTTTCATTAAAATTCAAGATACAACTGCTATTTTGCTCAGAAGGCAGGAGTCTAATCCAAGGGTGTTCACATGTAACTATGACAGTAATATGCCCAGAAAATAAAAACATAATGAAAAAAAAATCAAACCATTCAGACTCAAGAGACATTCATATAAAGGGATCAAAAAAAGCTAAAACAATAGTTTGGGGACATCATTACTGATGACCATATAGGAGAAATGGTGTATGTTTCTGATCTATCTATGTCTGCGTCTGATTAATGCTGCATATTAAAGTTCTGACTATTCTGCCATTGTTTTAAGTCACATATTAATCTCTGCAGACTGGTAACTGTAGTCTTAGTTTTGACTTTATAAAATTACATATACAACTCTTGAAACTTTCAAAGTGCAAGGAGCACTGGGAATGCTTGAACACCGCTGTGTGGTGATACTGAGATCCATGTGTTAACCATCCTTTTAGGGGACATACAGATCAGATAATAGCACAGCAACACTGCTGTTGCTCGGTTTTCTGTACATAGTTCAATATAAACATGCATATATAAACTGGCAGAAGACCGATGGCCAAACTATCCAATCTGCTCAAGTTTTGCATTCTAGAATTGTCCCTTGCCTATTACCTTACTCTTATTTATTCTTCAGCTATCACATACTTTCTTAAAAGATTCAACAGTTTTATTCTCTATAACCCAGTTTGTTCCATTTGTCATCAACTCTTTCAGTGAAAAAGTACTTTCTAATATCCACAGTCTAGCTAGATCCTTTAATTTGTAATTTATTCTCTCTCTCTTACCCACAAGATTTCAACCTTTCTAATTTAGTTTAATTCATCTACAGTTCACAGTAATGACTCTGGATTCAAGTTCAAAGAAATTTTCTGCAAACCACAATACCTCTATACTATTAGAAAGAACAAGTCTGAATCTACTTCAAAATAACAAAACGGTCGTAAGACATACGGCTCTAAAAACATAAGGTTTATTGTATAAAATAAGGTAAGCGCTTCCACCACCTTCCTGGTAGCTTCCTCCGACCATAATAATGATAGCAACACAATGTTGTGTGTGTGTGTGTGTGTGTGTGTGTGTGTGTGTGTGTGTGTGTGTGTGTGTATGTATAAAGATATATATATATACACACACACACACACACACACACATATATATATATATATATATATATATATATATATATATATATATATATATTTTTAATTGGATGTGATTTATTAGCAGACTATTATGTATGTTATTTTATTGGACTGTTTCTTTAAAAAAGTTTGCGGTTTACTAGCTGGATGAAGTGTGCTGTAAGAGTGAGCATGTGTTTAGCTGTCAGGAAGCAAGGAAATGATATCACAAGCAAACAACTGTGATTAATTCAAGTAATGAGTAATTTATTATGTATTTAACTATGACATTGTGTTGCTATCATTATTATGGTCTTAGGAAGCCACCAGGAAGGTGGTGAAAGCACTTACCTTATTTTATACAATAAACCATATGTTTTTAGTGCAGTACGTCTTAACAACTGTTTTGTTATTTTGGTTTCTGCATGATACTAATAGTTTACAGTCGTACGTTTGCCTGCAATTTTCCTGAATCTGAAGCTACACATCAAGCCACTTAACAGACTGGGTTAAGGAATCAAAGTATTCTATAACAAAAAAAAAAAACTGACAAGATGAGACAAATACATGCACCTAAATCATATGCCCCCTTCTATCTTCTGTCTTTCATGAGATCTATACCAGGCTCTTCATTCTATCCTCATACAACACTCTCTCTTCTATTTTTGTTACAATGGATAAAACCTTTGGCCTGTGCCTCTCTTACATTCTAATCTGACTTTCCCTAAGTCATCTCTAGAAATCGACATTGGATTTCAAGTGAGTTATTAGTAATGAGTGTTTTGTTTTGTTTTTTTCACTGACTGCTGTCACTGGATACCCTCCACCAAAGCACAAAAATAATTTGTTTTTTACTGTCCTTTTGTTTAGAAAGACATAGATGGCTTTATATTTATGTTTGAAAAAGGTCTGATGAAATTTCTTTTTACTGTTTCTTTTCAGTCTATAGGATTGGCCTGACAGTTCCAATTCCTGCACCCAGTCGGACCGTTTGTTCCACATTGGGGAGGGGGGCTGCATTCCCAGGCTTGGTAAGAGGCCTACACAGTCCATCTCTTGTTGCTCAGGTTCCCAATCAGTCCATTCATCTCTCAACAAGAAGAGTGGTGATAGAGAGTATACAAGAATGCTGAGCAATCTATAATGCAGTCAAGCAGCCCACTACCCTAGGGGCAACTCTTCATGCTCGGCTGTGTGCTGCCAGCTATAGGCAGCATGACTACACTTACAAACTCAGCCATGTGCATATGAACAATGTCAATATGTGCTCCTAGCCTAGGATCATGCTCCATGGATGCAACATTTATGCACCTGTTAGTGGTCATAAAAGTGGTAAGCCAGAGACACTCTCCTCCACCCAGGATGGGCAAGCTGGCAGCAGCCACTCAGTCCCTTCTTCCTCAGCCAGCTTCATCAGGCACCTGAGCCATTAATCAAAATCAGGTCACCAGGGCCACAGTCAGAGTTTTATCCTTCTACAACACTGGAGGTGGAAATTAAAAGCTTCTTTTATTCTATTCATATTTTTGTGAACAAGAAATGAAGATAGGATTTGAATCGGGAAAGTTTTTCACGGATAAATTCTTACTGTATAGTTCGGCTCATGAGCTCCTCAGTCTACTCTCTTCTCATTTTACTCACTTCCATTTATCAGTTCAACATAAATCTTTTAAATCTTTTTTACACCTTACATTTATAAAAATGAAAACAAACCATATTGACAATCTTAAATGCAGGCATTACACATCACAAATACTCTACCCAATCATTGTCAGTCAAACACTACATAGCTCATTCAAATCCTGCCTTCTTTTAAACCTCACTCCTCCCCTATATGTATTTTTCCCACAATTCCCATTTTTCCTATGTCATTTTCCCCTACCTTTTCCTAAAGATCCAAATTCCAGTTGTTTTATCTCTGTTACTATACTCATTACTTCCAGTACAGTTGGTTTAGACTTTGATTTCCATTTTCTACTGTTTTTTGGCAGCCACCATAATTAGACTCAGCAAGGCCTTACTATGTTTAGCAATTCCGATTCTGTATCATAGCTCTGAAAAATCATTTTCCTAGTTACACCAATTTGCTCACCAAGTATCTCTGACAGATTACTTTGCAGGGAATTCTTTAAGTCTGCCAACTCATTATACTCCCAGAAAATATGTTCCCAATTACATATTTCTTCCCCATCACACCTCCCACATTTGCTGTCTACCTGAAGAAAAATTTTCCGGAGTCTACTTGGGGTATAAAAATGCCTATGTAAACATTTCCAAGCAAAATTCCTTAATCTTCTAGATTTTCTTGCATATTTGGGAGACATACCTATATCCTCACCTTGTTTCTTTGTGAATTGCTTAACCAATATCTCTTCTCAATCCTTTCTAACCTCCTCTGATTGATTCTTATAGTTATCATGCAATATTTTATATGCTCTACTAATTATTCCTTTTTAACAACAGCTTCTGTTCAAGATTCTACTAAAAACTCTATCAGTGCTGGTCTTTCATTTAGGACCTCCCTATTTCTTTCTATTTGCCTATACTCTGATATCAATCTTTGATAAGGAAGTCAATCTCTAACACTGAAGCCAAATAAATTCTTGCCATCTTCATCTTCTATTAACTTTCCCTCTTTAGTTAATTGCTTCAATACCCTGGTCCCTTTGCCAGTTTTCTCCTACATTACACCCCCCTCTTGCCTATTGTCTGTATTCCTAATTCATCCCCATCTTCAGAATCTCTTTTCTACATTCCCATGTTGGCTTAGTTCTTAGAATATGTTCTGCTACTTTATGAATATAACATTTTGTATGATTATTATTCTCCTTACAGGTCTGCATCCAAAATCCCAGTCTCTCCTTGTTTCTTGAGCTTCCCCCTGTTTGATCATCACCCCTTTCCACTTTGAATTATATGTTTCTGCTTATGCTACGTATAGGAGCCCTAACTGTATAGCTCTGAAATTCCACTTCAGATTGAGTAAACTCAATATGTCCACTTCAAATTGAGTAAACCCAATCTGCCTTGTCATATTGGAAGAATCAGTTTATCCCACTTGACTCTTGCCATCTTTCCCTCCCAGATAAAATCCTTCAGCTGTTTACTGCTACCCACAACTTCTCCTCTGGTTGATAAAAATATGCCCGACCTGTATATAAGACTAAAGGGGCTAAAAACATTTTAACTGCTTGTATCTTACTACCATATCCATATAACAGAGCCTCCAATTTCTCAGTTTCTGTATTATCTTTTGTTTAGTTTCTTCCCACATATCCTTAGCTTCCACAACAAAATAATTTTTAATCCATACTTGTAAATACTTCATTTTTTCATGTCCTCATAAATATAGATATTGCTAAATGTGTGTGGGTACATAATTTACCACTGTTGCCTTTGTTTTAGCTTTATTAATGTTGTATCCCAAAAAGATTTGAAACTGTCTCAAAATGTTCCACAACATTATAATGTCCTTTTCTGGTTTTATCAGGTATAAAATAATATAATCTTGAAATAGAGCCAGCTTTTCTTGAATACCATACCAATTATATCCTTGAATTTCTGAGCCCCTTATTTTCTTTGTCTGTGGTTCAAAATATAATGCAAATAACAAAGGGGAAAGAGGAAAAGTCTGCCTGTTTCCTCTGCTCAAGCAGAAATTATCACAGAGGAACCCACCCACTTTAATTTTCACCTACGATCCCTCATATATCCTCCTAATCAGCCTTATAATTTCATCAGGGAATGAAAATGCTTCCATTGCCCTACTCATAAAGTCTCAGCTTACTCTGGCAAATGCTTTCTCTGCATCAAGACCATCGACAACAGTGGTATATTCTTACTTTCTGCTTCTCTCTGGATCATCAATGTTCTGTTAATGTTGTCAAATATTTGTCTTCCCTCCAAAAAATCACAGTGATTCATTTCTATTAATTTTGGCATCACTCTTGCCATTTGTTTAGCCATTACAAACAAACACTTTACAGTCATGGTTTAGTATTGAAATGGGCTGTATGAAGCTGGATCTGGCGGATCTTTAATCTCTTTAGAAATTACAGCTACAACCACTTTCTTCTTAGATGTTAGTAGTTCTCCTCTACTTAATATATTGTTAAACAAAACCTTCCAGATCTTTATCAGTTCATTCCTTCCTAGCTTCAAACTTCCACAGGAATACCATATATTCCTGGAGACTTTCCTGTAGATTGGTTATACATCGCCATTTTTATCTTCTCTCCTCCTATCCTGTTAGTAATTGATCCTAATCTACCTTTAACCTTGGCATATTTAATTCTTCCATAAACATTTCCACTTGTACCTTTTCTTGATTTCCATATTTCTCTGCTTTATATAGACTTTCATAGAATTTCAAAAATCTTTCTAATGCCTCTACAGGATCTCTTGTTATCTTCCTTGTTACAGGCTCCCTAAGCTTGGCAACAGCCACAGCAATCTTTCTAAACTCATGCATATTATTGAGGCAATCCCTTATTTTTTGTGTAGCATTCTGCAACTGTTCTTCTTGTTTTGTGAGATTCACCCAATTCTGCAATACTTTGGCATTTGTCAGTCCATCTAAATAATTCTTATTACTTCTTAACCTTATCTCTCTTTCTTTTATTTCCACCCTATTTTTAAACTCCACTTTAATTTTATTGCATCCCCTAGCTATATTTTCAAAAGAAATTTATATCTTCTCTAATAGCTCCTGAATAATTTCTACTATCCATTCCTTAAATTCCTGCCTTTTCAACAGATAGGTGGAAAAGCCCCATTGTCTCATTTGTTTTTCATTACCCTGTGTTTTTATTTTAGTTATTATTGGTGCATGAAAAGGTTATTGGGTGTGCAATCTGACCCTCAATTAAATGCACATGTTCCTGTGAAATGTAAATTCAGTCTAGCCTAGCCCAGTTTTTGTATCTTGGAGAATAATATGTACATTTATTGTAAACTCTTAGTACTGAATTCACATCTTCCATGCCAAATATTTTTATACATTTCTTTAAAAGGCTACTCTCCTTTGTCATACTTTCCCTTTTGGGCCCCACAAACACATCTTCCCTGCTGCAAGCTGATTATTTCTCCTAGAATGTTCTTAATCTCCATTATAGCAGTTTACGGTGGAATATAAATACATGCCATTGTAATCTTCCTCCCTTGCCGGTAGCCCCTTAGTACTACAACTCTACTAGTACTATCTTTTTTATCCTCTTCTATCACTATTGGAGCTCCTCTTGCAATTAATATAAGTATTCCTCTTTTCCTTTGTCACAGGTATTCTGCTGAATAACCATCCTGGAAACCTTTCTTTATCAGATTCAAATGTTCAGTTCTTTCCAAGTGTCTCTCCTGTAATGCAACTATTTGCACTCTACATTTTTTAATATAGTTCACTACTCTTTCCTTTTTGTAGTTATTTGTGAGACCACTGACATTTAAAGAAATTACAGAAAGCATCACTGTATTAAAAAGTTACTGTTCCCACATTTTATATTTAACAGCTTTTTTCTTAAGTGTCTAGTTCCAGCTTTTGTGTTACGTGCATACACTGGCAGGTCAAACTGTTATACAGTTGTTTCTTGTCACATCCATTAAGCCTATGCCACATCTAACAAAACTTTTAGTTATGTACTCACCATAACTTCAGATGTTTGGGATCCATCTCGCCTACATTCTGACTGATGGGTTCGGAGCCGATCCCTCGGCTCCGACTCGGCACGCTTATGCCAAAGAGCGAAGTCTCTTATTGGCTGAGCTTACTATATCCCAGGATGCACCACTACCAGTCCCCCAGATCTAGTTTGTCCGCATACATGCACACATGCACGCTCTGATTATATAACATCGTCAGATGAACAAGATAAAAACAGTAGAACTCAAACCGTTCAATCTCTTCTGATCTCCAAGGCAGGGGGAAGGAGGGTGGTATTAGAATGTAGGCGAGATGGATCCCAAACATCTGAAGTTATGGTGAGTACATAACTAAAAGATGTTATGTGATCCTATCTCGCCTACATTCTGACTGATGGGACAGCGTCCCTAGCACCTGAATCCTGGGTGGCTCACTGGAAAACACTCCTGAGTACCGTGGAACCAAACGATGCTCGTCCTTTAGATGCCACATCCAATTTATAGTGGGAAATGAAAGTGTGCGGATTGGACCAAGTAGCCGCAGCACAAATCTCCGATATAGCGAGCTTGGAATGAAAAGCTATAGAAGTAGCCATAGCTCTGGTAGAGTGAGCTTTGATAGATGTTATAAGTTGCTTATTCGAAGAAGAATAAGCCTGAGTTATGCAATCTTTAATCCATTTGGAGATAGTAGCTTTTGTGATGGTTTTACCCAATTTATTGTCTGAGAAGGACACAAACAACTGGTCTGACTTACGAAGTTGCTGAGTCCTGTCTAAATAGAAGCGCAATTGCCTGTGAACATCCAATTTATGGAGAGTGTATTCTGCCTGATTGGAGAATTTTGGGAAGAAAACTGGTAGCTCTAGAGACTGTTGGAGACAGAGATTAGAACAGACCTTAGGGACAAAGGATGGATTAGGCCTAAGTGATACTCTATCCTTGTGGAAAATCAAGTACGGTGGTCTAATAGACAGGGCTTGGAGCTCTGATTGCAACTAAGAAGGCAGTTTTCCAAGACAGATATTTTAACTCACATGTAGCAGCCGGTTCGAAAGGGGAAGATGTCAATGCACGAAGCACTAAATCTAGATCCCACGGAGGGGCAGGATGAAAAACTGGGGGTCTTAACAGACCCGCACCTTTAATGAAAGTTTTGCATAGTCTGCTGCTCATCAATGGAGGATCCATGGACTCGTGAAATTTAGAGATAGCCGCTAGTTGGACTTTAATAGTAGAGACAGAAGATCCTTGATTAAACAGGGATGTTAAGAATTTCAAAACCTCTGGGATAGGAGCAGTGATAGGGTCTAAGCCCCTGAGTTGAGCCCAGATAGCAAACTTCTTCCACTTACTGAGGTACAATTTCTTAGTGGTGGGTTTGTGGGCCGAAGATAAAATGTGAATAACTTCCGGGTCTAATGTGTGACTTCTGACTAAAGTCGGAAGTGGAGGAACCAAGCTGTCAACTTCAAGGAGTGAAGGGACTGGTGCTGTTGTCCCAACTGATGAATTAACAGGTCCGGAATTAGGTCTAAAGTCCACGGATCGTCCAACGCATATTTCTTCAGGTAAGGAAACCATACCTGACGAGGCCAGTATGGGGCAATCAGTATCATTGCGGACCCCAATTGAGAAGCTTTTTGAATGACTTTGGAGAGAAGTGGAATCGGAGGAAAAGCATAAAGTAGCCCTGTTGGCCAAGGTTGTGCTAGAGCATCCATAGCTGGTACTCCCTGATGTGGAGTCAAGGAGAAGAACCTTTTGCACTTGGTGTTTAGTGGAGTTGCAAATAGGTCGCAGCACGGTGTCCCCCATCTCCGGAAAACCTGATCTGCTACTGTTTTGTTCAAGGACCACTCGTGAGGAGAGAGAATTGTCCTGCTTAATCTGTCTGCCAGTATATTCGATTTCCCGAATGTGGGTCGCTACCAAGAACGGCTGGTAGCTACGCCCATTCCCACACCCTCATGGCCTCTCTGCAAAGGGGTAAGCTCTGGTCCCTCCTTGCTTGTTTAGGTACCAGACCACCGACATGTTGTCTGTGTGGATGGCGATTATGCCCTGAGGGAGAAACCTGTGTAAGGCCTGTAGGGATAGAAGTACCGCCCTCATCTCCAATACATTGATATGGAGAAGAGTTTCGTCTGGAAGCCAGGATCCCTGAACTAACCTGCCCAGACAATGCCCCCCCCACCCTGTCTGGGAGGCATCTGTCGCCAGGGTGACCACTGGAGAGGGAATAACAAAAGGACTTCCTAGATTTAGATTGGATGTCTGAAGCCACCAGCGCAGGTCCCGTTTGCATGTTTCTGTAATCATGATGGGATGATTGAGGGGAAGGTCCTGAAAGGACCATTGAGTTGACAATAGCCACTGAAGAATCCTCATGTGCAATCTTGCCAGAGGAACTAAAAGAACCGTGGCAGACATTGAACCTAAAACTTGTAGAACCATCCTGGCTGGGGCTTTGGATCTTGAAATCAGAGCTTGAACTTGGCCCTGTAAAGTTTGGATCCTTTCGGCAGGAAGAAAAACGCGCATCAATTTTGAGTCTATCTCTGCTCCTATGAACCTTATGTGCTGAGAGGGCAGCAAGACAGACTTTGACCAATTGAATGTAATCCCCAGGGTAGCACCTAGGGAGATGGTGGCTTTGAGGTTGTCCATTAGTAGATGCCTGGTGGTGGCAGTCAGGAGCCAGTCGTCCAGATAGGGAAACACTTGGAATCCAAGACTTCTCAGGTGAGCCGTCACTACTGCCAAACACTTGGTGAACACCCTGGGGGCTGTGGTGAGACCAAAGGGCAGTGCACAAAATTGGTAATGACTGACTCCCAGGCTGAAGCGCAGATACCTCCTGGACGCCTGATGTATCGGTATGTGATAATAGGCGTCCTTGAGGTCTATGGAGCACATCCAAATATCCTTCTCCAACAATGGGAGAATGGATTGTAACGTGACCATTCGGAATTTGGATTTCGTGACGGATTGGTTCAGTCTGCTGAGATCCAATATTGGTCTCAGGTCCCCTGTCTTTTTTGGCACTAAAAAGAACCTGGAGTAATTTCCGGATCCAATCTGGTCTGCGGGGACCGGTTGGATGACTCCTTTTTCTAGCAGCTTTAAAGCTTCTGCGGCTGCAATTTCCCTTTGACTGGGTGGTGGGTCCGGGATTTTTTTGGACGGTGGGGGTGAGTATATGAACGGAATGGTGTAACCTCCGCATGATCCAAGCACCCATCTGTCCTGAGTGATTGACTCCCAGGCTTTTAGGTGCTTGGCAACGACACCCGACTGGCTCGGAGCAGCACAGCCGGGCAATCCCTCATGATGTGTGGGAGGCTGAAGAGCCACGAAAGGACTCATGGTCTCCAGAATTGCGGGCCCTCTGCCGCCTCTGGGACGGCGTCTCCCAGAAAAATTTCCCGTCCTCTGCCTCTGGAAGGGGAATCTTCCTGCTGTTGGGGAAAAACTTACGTGATTTACGGAACCACATCTTCCCTCCTTTAGCCTTGGGATAAGGCCGAAAGGGAGTGGAATAACGGGCACCTACGGCAGATAAAGTTTTTCCCTCTTGCTCACAGCGGTAAGGGTGTCTTTAACCTTAGGTCCAAACAAAGAGGACCCATCAAAGGGAGCGTGGCGAAGGAAGATTTGAAGGCCTCCAGAACTGACACAAGCGGAGCCAGGCTTGTCTCCGTGAGAGCCACGCCTGTGCCTGCCGCTTACCCGCCTTCGGCCGCATAGGAAATGAGCCTCATGGACGAGTTAGAAATTGACGTAAGGATAGCCAACTGAGAGCTAACCGACTGGGCTAGCTGCTCAGGTAGGTTACCCGAGAGGGAATCTGACAGCTCCTTGACCAGATCCCTCTGAAGCCTGGTAAAATGTGCCAAATAATTCAGAGACCTTAAAGTAAAGGCCGCTGAAGTCAGGGTGCGCTTCCGCACCTGTCCATGCTCCTAGACTCCTTATTAGGAGGATGGACGGACGTTGAAGCCTCTGCCACGTCCTGTTGTGTAGCAGATGCCACCACCATGGCATCTACAGCCACGCCTTTAGTGAGGAACTCCTTCTCGGGTGGGGCAGACAAAAATTTATTAGGACGAGAAGGGACTGGTTCCACGGTATCTGGATGTTCCCACGGGTCGACAAACTAAATCCAGAAGCTCGCAAAGGGCGGAGACACCCAGGAGGCGGAGGGCTGAGCCCCAAAGGCCTTGAGGAGCACTGACTCATCAGCAGAGGGGGGTTTGGATATCCAGCCGCCTCGTTGTTTGAGGATCTCTAAGATGTCTGCAAATGAGACATCATCCGAGGACGACTTCGGGGACCCTCTGCATCATCAAGATCAGTGTCTGATGTAATAGACTCGGGAGTCCACGTGCTTCCTCTTGCACGATCTCTTCCTTGGGGTTCCTCCAAGACAACTCCGTAGAACCCTCAGGGGGAGGGGAACCCCAATGGGGTAACCTCAGGCCCAGGGGCTCCGCTGCCTACGGACAGGGAACTGCCAAAGACCCAGTCTCCACGCCCAGGGAAGGTGCCGGTAAAGCCGGAGAGATGGCCGAAGAAGACTTGGCCAAGGCACTCCTCATAGCTCTGAAAGCCGGACCCCCAGAATCCTGGGAGTGTCCGGTCTCCGGAGCCATGATAGCCGACGGAAGTCCCGCAGCCGAAGCACCGAGAGGGAGGCTCGGAACCGAAAGCATAGGTCCCGAAACATCACCCCGGTCCAGCCAAGAAGTCCGTGTACCAAACTCGGACCCGAAGGCCCGGGTTGGAGTAAGGGTCGGAGCCGACCCTAAGATCTCCACCGGCTCCAACCGAAGCGGTCGGAGGAGGAATAGCAATGGGATGGGCCTGGGCTATCGGCTCCGAAGCCAACTGGGTCGGAGCCAAACAAATTTTTGGAAGACTGAAGACTGGAACAGTCTTTGGAGCACCCTGTCTATATCTGAATCCGACATCCTCGAAGACCGAGAGGATACTGAACGGGTTCGAGATGGCCTCTCCAACGGCCCCAAAGGGCTAGGGGACCGCCCGAGGCGACCCGATGACTATCGGCGCCAAGGAATACCCACACTAGATTCCATCGGTGCCGAGGTGGACTTCGGCGCCGAGGAGGAAGTGTCTGAGCGGGCAACCCTTGTCGGCTCCGGGACCAGTGGAGCCGACGGTGACCCGCCTCGATGCCCCAGCCATAGGCTCCAAACCAGAGGAGTCGAGACTGGTGGCATCGAGGCAGACCGTTCCGCCTCGGCCCAAGTCCTTGGAGCCGAAGGAGAAGCCTGCCTATGTCTTTTGGCGGTCGGATCCGACGGACTGGTCGGAACCGACGCCCTTTTCTTTTTAGTCGGAGAAGGAGAGGATGCCAAGGCTTCTTCAAAGGAAGGTTTTATTAACCCTTTAAGAATCAGTTTATTTTTCCTCTCCTGGAGGACCCTTGAGGAAAAAGCGTGACACACACTGCATGACTCCTGTAAGTGTTTTGCACCCAAACAATACACACAGAGCGAGTGATCGTCTGTGATAGACATTTTGAAATTGCATTTGGTGCATTTTTTAAAACCCGAAGGCCTAGGATTTTGAGACATTATGGCAAAACAATCAGTAACTTTGACAGAAAAAATCACTACTTTCTGTTTACTGACACTACTACAGTTATCGCTTAGGTAAAGAAAGCGTCACAAAATAGTAAGGGTACTTTGAAACCCTGTAAGGTTTTAGGAGGGTTGAAAGACCGGGAAGGCCCTAGATGAAGGAGACCTAACCAAACTCAACCCAATCACACAACAAAGTCTTTTGATAAACTCCAAACACACACAAAAGAGAAGAATAGCCGTGAAAACAGCTTTTTATGACAAGAACAAGAAATTCCTGACAGAAAAAAGTTAGTAAATTTACTACTTAGCTCAGCCAGCTCGAGACCACGTCTTCGCAGATTAGCGGCAAACGAGATCTGGGGGACTGGTAGTGGTGCATCCTGGGATATAGTAAGCTCAGCCAATAAGAGACTTCGCTCTTTGGCATAAGCGTGCCGAGTCGGAGCCGAGGGATCGGTTCCGAACCCATCAGTCAGAATGTAGGCGAGATAGGATCACATAACATCTTTTTGTTTTATTGAAAAGTCCTCAAAAAAAAAAAAAAAAAAAAAAAACAAACACACCCCCAATAGCCCCTAAAACCTACTAACTTAATAGTAACACATAAAACTATGTACATCTTCATATATTGAAGTTTTACCCTCCTAATACGAACAAATGTCCCAAACTGACAGCCATACTCACAAACTGGAGTTAACCTGAAAAAAGGTTATCCATGCTAACTTGCATGGTGTAGCCTGTGCTTCTACTAAGTGTTGTCTGGTTTTGACCTATCGTTATTGCTCTCCCAATTTCTCTTTATCAGATTGTCTCCATGGAGACATGAGGACCAGATACAGAACTGCTACTAAGCATATTTTATTTGGTAGAAAACAGCCTGATAATATTCTATATTCTTTTTCATTTACTTGCTTTCTCTTAAAGCATGTTAGTAGATCAAGCTAAGTGCCTTAAATCCAGTCATTCCCCCATGCAAGAATAAGAAAAAACACATTCATATTTTTTGTCTTGCTATTTTAACTGACTTTTCTGTTTCTTTTTTACATTGCAGTGCCCACACCTCTCAAAACTGAACAAGTAGAAAGAGAGAAGAAGGAAGAGAAAAAAAAACAGTAGCACCTGTCCACAATAGTATCCCTATTGCAATCCAGAAGAACAATTTACAGTATGCAAAGAAAATAATGTACTACAAAAATAGTACTATTAAGAAAACAATGTTTTATTTACATTTCACTTTCTCCCTTCTCTTCCCCTTCCCCAAGTATTTTTCATTACATTAATGACATGAAGTAGGGCATATGCTTTACAGTCACCCCAACAAAGTCCAACAAAGTCCAATATTTCCAAATTTTCTTGTTCTGTCATAGTTTACAAATATAATTATTGTTCTGCAATTCCACATTTGTTAATTTCCAAGTTACTGGTTTTATTCCTGTTCATCTCCATCTCCCAAATCATGTCTCTGCTTCATTTCCAATGTACTCTCAATTCTTCTAATCAACCCTCGTGCTCCCCTTCCTTCTCTCCAGCCTCTTCCATTGAAACATTGGGAAAGGTTTCATTGGCGCAGTCTCTCTGTGGTCTTTATTACCAGATGAACAAGCAGCAGAATCTCCTTTTGCTACACAGCTCATTTTTTGTTGGACAAACTTTTGCATTTCCTCTTTAGCATGTACTTCATCAAAAAATGATTTTTGGCCCCCAGTGAAGAATACTTTGAAGATAGCTGGGTACAGCAGTTTGAATCTCACTCCTACTTCTCAACATTCCCTGAATAGTCAAATAAATGTATTCCTCTTCTGCCTGGTGTACAGTAAGTAATCATTCTCCATAAACACTCTGCTGTCTCCCACTTTTAGTACTTTGTCCTTCAGCCACAATTTTGTCAGAATTAATTTCTTCTGCTGGAAGGATTACAACATTATTAGTAAAGGTCTAGGTTTGCTTTCTCATAGCCAGGTTTGGAGCAAACACACAATCTGGCCTTTCAATAAACTCCTGCTGTGGAATATCAGTCCAGTTACTTATTTGTGCTTTCATTAAATTAATACAGTCTCTTCCTTCCATATTCCCTGGTACCACAGAAAATCTCAGATTTTCCCTATGGGCTCTGCCCTCTAATTGTATATGTTTTTGAAACATCTCTTCGTGAACAGTCTCATATTCAGCGAGCCCTTTCTTTATTTCAGCCTCTGATTTTTATCACCTCATCTGAATTTCTGTTTAAAGCTTTTTCTATTTTTCCAGCTTTTTATTTGAGTTGACATACTCCATCAGTGTTTCATTTATTTTAATCAGGTCTGTATGCAGCTGCCTTATACTTTCCTATAGGCTACTGGAAGTCATATCTGGAGCTTGTACTGCTTTTTGCTGAACAGCTGCAGTACTCTTCCCAGTCAGTGTTTTTTTTTTCCTCATGTTTTGTAGTTGATTTTCTTTCAGGTCCTCTGCATTTCTTTTTTGCTGGCATCCAGGAATTGCACCACTTACTAGCCAATTACTGAAATTTACCCAGAAATTTAAGTCCACTGCCTTTCTCTACTGGGTTTCGATTTCCACAATGGGAGAGCCAGAATTAAGCTGTTACTTAATGTGCAGCCATCTTGAAAGTCAAATCTTTTAAAATCTTATCTGAAATCACAAAAGCAGGCACCTAAAGTACACTACTCTGATAGATTTAAGTCTAAAATAACTAGTTTGTAAATATACTACTGTAACTAATCATTTTCTGCAAGCTTACTGACATTTATCAACACACTTAAAACATTGTGGGATGAGGCCAAGAAAATATTTGGACTGCAGGCTACAGACAGCCTTCCCTTACCAGGGCTTGATCTCAGAGTACAGGCAAAGAGAAAGGGATGGGGGTGCTAAGTGAAAGACTTGCTCTAGTAGAGTTTTTAGCTGAATTAAGAACAGAAGCAGCTGTTAAAAAGGTTAATTAGTAGGGCATATAAAATGTTGTTGTTCTTCTTTCAGCTTTTCCCAGTTAGGAGTCCATACAGCGGAACTCCGGTCTGCTAATAATTAGCAGTAGATTTATACGGTGTCGAGGTGCCAGCTTGACACCCAACCTTCAATGAAGGCACGCCCATTTACGCATGTCTTTCGAACACCACTCGACTGTGGGGAGGACATGCAGTAGGGCATATAAAATACTTCATAACTATAAGAATCAATCAGAGGAGGTTAGAAAATATTGGGTAGAAAGACTGGAAAAGAAATTTATAAGAAACAATGGGAAGATATATGTGTCGCTCCTAAGTATGCAACCAAGTAAAAGAGGTTTACAATCTTTGCGTGGAAGTGTTTGCACAGGTATTGTTATACCCCAAGCAGACTTCAAAGAATTTTTTCTCAGGTAGACAGCAAATGTTGACGGTGTGATGGAGAAGAGACAAGTAACTGGAAGCGTATGTTCTGGATTGCAATGAGCTGGCAGATTTAAAAATTCTCTACAGAGTACTCTGTCAGAAATATTGGGTGAGCAAATGGTTGTAAGTAAGGAAATTATTCTTTTGAGCTGGGATACAGGATCTGAACTTCCTCGACAAAGTAAGGCCTTATTAAGTTTAATTCTGTTGGCTGCCAAAAAACAATTAGTAGCAAATGGAAATCAAAGTCTATGCCAGTTGTATTTGATGTACTGAATATTATAATAGAGATTAAAAAAACTGGAAGGGGGATCTTTAGAAAAGGGAAGAAGCAAATTGCATAGAAATAAATGGAAATTGTGCAAACAATACATGCATAATATTATTCAGGAGGAGGAGTAAGGTTTAAGGGAAAGCAAGAATTCAGCAATTTTTTGTAATGTTGGACTGATGATAGAAAGCATATATGATGTATATTGTATTTGAATGGAAAATATTAAAATGGTTCATTTTCTTTTCTGTTAATGCATGCTTGCCTATATCCTAAGTAATAATTTAATCATTTAATAAAGGTGCTGAAAAACATTTAAAACATTAACTTGGAAAATGAAATATAAACAAAATAATTACTTTATTTAAACAAAATAATTATCTTTTACCTATCTTTACAAATTCAGAGCCTTACAGTGCTGCTAAAATGTTAAGGTGTGTTCAGCTGCACAGACAGAGTAACCATAACAAAGGGATACACAGTTTTACATGAAATAATTTCAGTTGTACATATTCTGCTTCAAGTAATGAAGGCAGCAGTACACTATTATGTATGAACACATCCTGCAGTACAGTATATGCAATATTATGTAATTATTTACTACTGTACGGACAACAAAAGCCATGCACTCTACCACTTCTTACCTCATTTCCTTTGGCCCCTGCAGTAGCCTTTTTTTCTTTTAGTTGCTGTGCAAAAAAAGTCACAGGAATACTTAACCAATGAAGAGAACAGTAAATATATTCAACCTATAAATTCATAAACTCAAATTATATGCTGGGAGGACTTACAACTGATACTAATCATTTTAGAAAGCTCTAGTAGGAATCTACTCTTCCTATGAAAGTAAAACATGATCTGTTTATACACTTGTGAAATATTAGTACTGGTAATTAAAAAACTCTGTCATTGCCAGTGCTGATAAATATCTGTTATGCAAGTCTTGACAGAAAAAAATACAAACCTTTGCCAATAAAATGGATGCATGACCTTATATATGGACTGACTGACAAAACACAAGATATAGAATATTTACACATATATTTAATATTTACACTGTATTTACTGTTCTTCCGTTATTTCAAACATTAATTTCGTCAACTATCATTCACAAGTCCCACTCCGGTTCTGTTATTGTGTATTTGACCCCACTTCTTTTGTCTTATGTTTCTCTTTTCAAGTTTTACTACTTTATACTTCTTCAGACTAAAGCCAACTTGCTAATTCTTATGTTACTCTTACTTGATGACTTACCAAGTGCCTGAATTCCACAGTCAGACTCCCATTAATTGATTCTTCTATGTTCATGTCCTTTATGTTCGTTCCACATATGTTGAATACACGGTTGCTGAGATGTCAGAGAAGTAAGCAAAAGCATTAATTACAGTTTACATAATAAAACAGAACTTAAATGGACTTTATAAGTAAGATGTCTTACCCCATGCCCATAGGAATATCTCTGCAAAAAAAAAAAAAAATGTAGTAAGAAGTCATAAAATCAATTGGCTTAAATTAAAAAAAATCAAAAAGTAAAGAACTTGTAGCTGGTTCTGTTGCATATGAGGATGAAACCCTAACTATTCCTCAGATGACTCAGGTTTCAGCAGTAGTCCAAGAGAAAAGCTGGCCAGGGAAGACACAGCTGAGTTGGCAGATGCCAACTCACCCATAGGGGGAAGTGGTTGGTTCAGGTATAGCTACAGAAACACCACCTAAGGAAAGACCACAGAGGCCTCACATATGCACTCCATGGTGAAAGCATGATCTAGGGGTGTGGTCAGCTCAACCAAGGAGTGTTCCGAACTTTTAGCCAGTTACAGCAGAGAAGCAGAAAGGCACAAATGCAGTGAGCTTAGCACAATCAGCATTGTACTGTGACTGCCAGTTAACAAAGGGAAGAAGTTAGAAAAGACTCCATATCCTTGCTGGGTGACAGTTGTGATCCTCTACTCTTACTTCCCTTGTCCAGTGTCCTTAGACAATGGAAGGAAGGGAGGAATGTAAGGCCCATTAGTGGGATGTCGGACCCAAAAAAACACGTTAAAGTAATAAAGTAAAGGGCAAACATGCAAAACACAGACAAATAGACATAGACACACACACACACACAGTACTTGCAGATTAAATATTACAGTAAGTATACAAGTTTACAAACAAACTCAGTAGTGCTAAAAAGGATTCAGAGCTGCATATAAGTACTGCATAGCAATGAGAAGGGTGAATGACAAAATACATATTATATAAGCATTAAATCATACTTCAGCTTTGTACTTCAATAATCTGAACCCCAGTGCTGAAACAAAAATCAGGATTTGAAGTGTCAAATTCATCCATAAGAAATTTTGCAAATAAAGACATTTTCTAGCTTTCTTCTGCAGACAGTCCAAACTGATCTACCCATGCATTCCCCCACTGGGGCACACAACAGAAGGCATCCAGAGGTCCATCATTCTGAAGGTTTTAGCCTGGACACACTGAAGGCCTAATTCTCCTCAACTTTTTCTACCAGACAGCATGCACAATGAATTTGCATATGGCCAAAGAAAGGCATATAATACTGACTCCTGGGGCATGCTTCCACATACTTGAGCTGGTCATAGTGAAATGTATTTCTTGGTAGGATTGTGTGCTCATCTTGCTCCTCTACTCTGACAGCTGTAATGCAACATTAAGGCTGTACCAAAATTGTCCTTCGGGGATTAATGAGCTGACTTTGGATACTCATTCCATCACCTGGTTCAGCTAATTGAATCCAGATGCCTGTGGGCATGGTAAAGCTTTATTTTTCTGTGCTTCAAAGGCATCTTAGCACACCTCTCATCTTAATGCAGTTGCAGTTACCATGTTGGTGCATTATAGATAAAGCCACACCCACAAATACTATAAAGCTAAAATTCAGGAACTACATTACCTTTAATACACTAATAAAACTGTCTTACAAAATAAATCCTGCCTTGTGTCCTAACGCAAATGTTTATCCACAATGTACTATCATAAGTCTCTTGCTATCAATATATGCAGTATGACAATCACTTTATATTTTCAGTCTGGTGGATAGTGAGTGGGTGCTCCCACTGAGACAGTAAAGAATTCAAACATCTACTGTGACAGGTAAGCAGGACTTATTCTACTGTACTATGTTCATCATTCCATACTGCGGTGGTGGTGCTGTGGTAGCACTGTCACCTCACAATTAGATGTTGCCCGTTCGATTCTCAGTTAGAGCATCTTCTTTGTGGCGACATGCGTGAATAGGCATTCCTTTGTTGAAGGTTGTGCGATAGGCCCGGTACGCCAGCACATAAAACTCTACTGCCAATCATTAGCGGACCGGAGTTCCGCTGTGGCGACCCCTAACTGGGAAAAGCCGAAAGACACAAACTATGTTCATCATTCCCATTGCCTCAGTGGTATTTTGAGTAGATTCCCAAACCTTATCCTACCTGGGAGATGGAAGGATAAAAATCCAGAAGCCCCTGGAGAATGGTCCTAGCAAAGCTTACTCTGAGCCTTGAAAATGAATACAGTTTGTAGTACTTTGTGAAGGTATGAACTGACGACCAGGCTAATGTCTCTAGAATGCTTCTAGAGTCCACCCCTTTCCAATATACCATCAAAGAGGATAAGGCCCTAGTCAAATTAGTCTTAACCTTGCCTGGAAGAGATTTACCATGGCAGAAGCATCAGTAAAGAATAGCAGGGGACAACCATTGTACAATAGTTTGCTTAGAGACAGGTTGACCTTTCTGAACCCCTATATAGGAAACAAACAGTCATTCAGCATTCCTAAAGGCCTTTGTTCAATCAAAGTAGTACCTGAGTTGCCTGTGCGCATCTAAGGTATGTAGAATCTTTCCTCCCTTGTTTTTTCAATCAGGATAGAACACTGCGAGATTCAAGGTAAATTCAGAATCAACTTTAGCTATGAATGGTGGATTACTGCATAACACAACCCTGTCCTTGTGAAAAATCAGATAGGGTTGGGCCCACCATGAGAGCTTGCAGCTCACAGACTCATCCTGCATATGTCAGAGCAATGAGTAAAACAGTTTTCCAAGTAATGAACAGTAAAACACCCTGAGTGGAAGGTTCAAAAGCAGTTAAAGTCAAATTTTCAAGAACAAAGTTGAGATTCCAGGGAGGAGATATTTGTTTTCGCACGGGTTATCATGTGCAACACTGCTTTCATAAACTGACAACAAAAAGAAATGAAAGAGGGGGGATTCATGGGTAAACAAACTGAGGTGGCCGCAAAATGCACTATGATGGATGCCTATGACAAACCATCTTACACAAATATTTCAAAACCAGAGGGGTCAAAACCCTTTTAGGACCACTGTTATTGGCTGGGCACCACCTAGAAAACTTTTTTTACTTGTATACCTTAAGATTTTCTGGTTGCAGGTTTTCTTGCCTCCTAAATTACCTGCTGCACATCCTCATGGAACAACAGCTTAAAAGTTATCAAAACAGAATCATTCAGGCTGTCAGCTATAATTATTCTAAGATGGGTTGCATCAGTTACCCCTTATGCTGTGTGAGCAAATCCAGTCTGCGAGGAAGCTTGTGGCAATTGCCCTTGGCCAATTCCATTGAAAGGGAGAACCAACTTTGACCAGGCCAAATGGGGGTTACCATACTGATCTTTGGTAATTCTTTCTGAATCTTCAGAAGCTCCTCAGAAATCAATGAAAAGCGTGGAAATGCATATACAGGAACATTCTTGACCATGGGAATGATACAGCATCTGTCTTCCAAGCATGGCTTCATGGATGTCTTGAACAGATTTTTTTCAACTGTCTGTTTTGAAAGGAGTCAAACAGATCTACTTGAGGTATTTATTCCCCTGGAAACTACCAACCCATAAGTCTCACAAGTCTTATATGTAAAGCCATGGAAATAATTATCATGGAAATGATCAAAAGTGATACAGTAAACCTCCAGACATTGGACCCAATCCAGTTTGGTTTTGTCAAGGGTAGATAACGCTTATTCAGTCTTGTAGACTTCTTTGAAAAGGTCACCAAAGCAACAAATGAGGGCAAAATGGTTCACACTGCCTACCATGACCTGGCCAAGGCATTTAACACAATACTACTCAGGCATTGTTAACAAACTCAGGAGGTTAGGTACAAACTCATATGTCACCCAGTGGATAGCCAACTGGCTCACAGAATGGGCCCGGGAAGTTACAACTGGGGAGTCTACCTCTACAAAGAGGCCAGTCACAAGTGAAGCCCCTCAGAGAGCAGTCCTTAGACTGCTCCTATTTGCTATTTACTACTCTGAAGTCAAGGCAGTGTCAATGGTCTCTGGCTAACTAAATTTGCAGATGCTTGCAAATTAGGAGCGGTTATTGAATCCTCCACTGACACAAATGTTCTCCAGGAAGTGCTGACACAGACAAACAACTGGTGTCAGAGCCATGGACTAAAACTAAATGCCAAGAAATGCATAACAGTTTCCTTCAGGAAGTCATCCACCACTGGTAACTATCATATTGACAACACACCCCTTAGAGCTGACCCGGTAGTCAGGGACTTAGAAGCACACAGACAGTAATCTAGCCTTTGACCATCATGTGTCTGCAGTGGTGAGGAAATCATTCTATGTTGCGCAACTTATGAACAAAGGTATGGCATCGAAGTCCAAGGAAGTCATTGTTCCACTGTATTTGGCATTCATCAGACCTATCATTGAGTACAATGTCCCCTTTGTTATGTACCTAACCAAGCATATCCAACAATTGGAATGTCCACAGACGTTCCTCACTAAAACAATACAGGGCATAAGTAAAATGTCCTATGCAAACCACCTCAAGGCCCTATCCCTGTATTCGGTCTCCTACAGGCTTTTGAGGGAAGATCTATGCCTGGCATATAGGGTATTGTCAGATCAAACAGCACCAGAATTACCCATTCTAAAGACATAAACCTTGCCTGTGATATAAACAGAACCTGCTGGAGAGATAGGTATGTATCCCAGAGATTACCCCGTCTCTGGAACAGCCGCCCCATCCATGTGAAGCATAGTTCATCCCTAACCCAATTCAAGTGCAACTTGGACAATTGGATAGGGAACAGGAAATTCATCTCTGGTTTGGCACCTACGTCTCTAATGGACATAGACAACCTCTAAATGGTTCATCTCCCAGGCCTCTGCTTGTAAATGTTTCATCTTCCAAGCCACTGCTTACACTTACAAGGGTATCAGAATTTGTCAGAGGTTTGTGATGCATGGCTAGGCTTAAAAAGGCCCTTGTGGCCATTAGTCTTGTAAACACCTATGAACCTATCTGGATGAACTGCTGGAAAACCTCTACATGGAGTTTCCACTCGTGAGGGTCAGTCCAGGATCTGCTTAGTCTGTCTACTACTATGGTTTGCTCTGATGGAATGTACAAGGCCAAGGAATCAGAGAATGTGGTACATCCAGCTCCCATGCCATCACTGCCAACCCTCAAAGAGTGTATGACCTTGTACCCCCTTGCTTGTTCAGGTAACAGATCACAGTAGTGTTGTCTGTGACCACTAGAATTTGTAAGGCATGATCACTGCTAGCATCACTTTTACATTTAAGTGCCTTGGCATGTTCCTAGGACCCCACAAGCCTTGCACTTGAAATCCCATGGACACTGCTCCCCAAGAAAAACCTGATGAAGAGTCCATCTGAACAGAATGGACTGGGATCTGAAGAGAGAAAGGGAGTCCTGGATTCATAGACAGTTGATTCCACCACCACTGCAGTTCCCGTTTTAAAAATCCCAGTACCGGTACCTGGAAATCCAAGGCATGAAGGTGCTAGGTCCAACAATATTTCCAGTACCACTGAATTTTTCTTGTGTAGTCTGGCTAGTAGTATTATTAAGATCATTGATGCCATGAGGCCTAGAATTATGAGGATCTCTCTTGCTAAGACAACATCTAGAAGTAAGAAATCCAAGAAAATGCCCTGGTAAGTAAGAACTTTGTTTTCTGGAAGGAAAACCATTCTTTTTACTGTGTCTATCCAACACCCCAGAAGAACAATTCATTATGATGGCATGAGGAAGGACTTTTGAATGTTCGCTTTGAAGCCCTGGTGGGAAAGAGGGATGTGACTTTGTCAAAGGAATTCAAGCATATGGATACAAAATCTGCGCAAATGAGCAAGTCATCTACATAAAAAATGAAGATGTCTGGGCTGTGCAGAAGGCAACCACTGGGGTCACACTTTGTAAACACTTGAGGTTCAGTAGATAGCCCAAAGGGTAATGCAAAGAACTAATGATGTAAGCCCAACACATCATATCTCAAAAATTTCCTGAAACTGGGAACAATAGGAATATGATGATAACCGACCTTGAGATCAAGAGCCATCATAAGACAATGATCTGAAAGCAATCTAAGACAGATTGTAAGGTGAGAATTTTGAATTTCAGAACTTTTACAAAGGTGTTAAGAAAGGACAAGATCTAGAACAGGGTCTCCAGCAGTGCTCCTTTCTCCTGTACCAAATAGAGTCTGGAGCAAAATCCTTTACCTTTGTGTACTGCAGGCAGTGGTTCTATGACCCCTGCTTCTACCATGTGATGGTGTAATGGAGGAAACAGCAATCTCTGGTCTAGTGGGTGTCTGGGAATTCCCCTGAATTGGGAAGGATTTTCCATCCACTGCCAAACTGCCAAGTGTATCCTCTCCAAATTATTCTCAGAACCCATTTGTCTAAGACTATCTGCACCCAGGATGCAGAAGGGTTGGGAGACAGAGCCTGGTGAATGGAGGAAGAGAAGGAAAGGCAGGAGGTTTGCTCTAAGACTCAGAATATTTATTGCTTTGCAGAAGGTTTTACAGAATGGAACCCCTTTTGTGTGATTATGAAGAATTACCCTCCCGCCATTTTCTTTTGGATCCCTGACATTTATTTGGCTGGGATTTTTGTTTGTTTTGCCCCTTGAAGGAAGATGCCTTATTTGGGGAGAACTTGGGTACACAAAATATCCCAGACATTCCATGCAGTAATTTGCTTCTATCGTCCAACTTTTTGAGAATTTGTGTAACAGAGGGTCAAACACCAATTCAGAACTTAAAGGTGCATTCAAAATTTCGGCTTTTAAATCATCAGGGAAGTTCTGATTATGTAATAAAGCATACCATTTTAATACAACAGAAAAAATGCATTTCTCAAGACTGTATCCGCTCATTTAAGTACATCTTTTAAAGTATATTTCAAAACCTGACACAAATTAGAAACAATTTAACATTCTAAAGGCTACATTACTAGAAAGAGACATCCCTTTGTCCTGAACATCTAACCATTTTCTCTCTTTATCCGGGGACATTGGATAAAATGAAGCCAAAGACTTTTTTATTTGAGCAGACAGCTGGGGAGACCGCAGCTGAGTCAATGGTTAAATGAGAAAAAGAGATCTATCATATCCAAGAAGGCCCTATATCTTCTCTGAGCCTTTTTAAGGTCTGCTGGAATAAATACTGATGTCCTGCAGACAGCTTTATAAACATCTTCCTAGGCTTTTAAGAAAGGAGGGGACAGCCATAAAATTCGGCATTTAGTCATAGCTCCACACACTTTAACCTTGTTAAACTGACATAGTGATTTAAACTACTTTTTCTGTTCAGAGAGTAAAATCTCCACAGTACATTCAAATAACTTCATTTGCAGTAAAACTGCAATCTGATGTTAAAAACACACACAGAGCAAAGCTATGCATATCGTAAATAATGCATAAACGCTTAAAATACAAGTTCTGCAACATTTTCCTGTCAAAAGATAGATTAAAATAAAATAGAATAACAACAGTAAAGCTTCTGACTGCATGAGACAACCCCTAGTGCCTAACAGTATACAGACACACTGCACGTCTAGAGAAATACTAAAGGTTTCCTTGGAAACAGTAAAAACAAGCATATGTCGAAGACAGACAACAAATAAACACTGTTACAAGTAGATACTCCCAAAGGAATTGCTGTAAACACTGACAGAAATAAAATATTACAATATATTTAAAAAAACATAAAAATAAACATTAAAATATAGAGAGTAATAAATCTAATAATAAAATGAGAGGAAGCGGACATCCAAATAGGGCTTAAATTAACATAAAGCCAGAAGAAAAATCAGCAATGAATCCTGTGAAGAGTCTGAGGATTTCCTTCTTTGGATGGCAGAAAAAAACTGCCACAGCTGAAGGCTTCAATCTCAGGACATGCTGAGCCTGTCATCTGTCACATGAAGAGTGAGGAAGGGGAGTCTGAGATTTAAAAAAATGCTTAATGCTAAGTTACCTTGGTAAATAATAAAGTTATGTACCTACCATAACGTTCCATGTTAGTTGTCTTCTTCTCTCCTTCTTTCTTGCTGGTTGGGTTCGGAGCCGATCCTCGGCTCCGACTCGGCCATCTTCAAAAGCTTGAGAGCTACTTACTGGCTCGAGGCCCCCCTATATCCCATGATGCCTGGCGCTAGATACCCAGATCTCGTTTGGTAAGTCTAACTGCAGACATAATAATAATAATAATACCGGAATCCTGTCCTAGAATGCATAAATCCTACTGAAGAGACTACTAGTCAGAAGGAATAGCCAGAGAAGTCTCAGCCAGTGAGAAAAACATAAGGAACTCTTCTCGGTCTACTAGGATAGGGGGATGGAGGGTGGGACGCAAGAAAGAAGGTGAGAAGAAGACAACTAACATGGAATGTTATGGTAGGTACATAACTTCTTAATGTTAAGTTGTCCATCTCGCCTTCATTCTTGCTGGTTGGGACAGTGTCCCTAGCACCTCAATCCTGGGTGGCTCATCGGAACAGACTCTTCAGAACAGTGGAACCAAAATCAACTCTGCTCCTGGAGGCCACGTCCAGCTTAAAATGTGAAATAAAGGTATGAGGATTGGCCCATGTGGCTGCCGCACAAATAGTTTCCATTAACAATCTTGCCTGAAAAGCCACTGAAGTAGCTAGAGCTCTAGTGGAGTGACCTTTCGGTTTAGCAGGAAGCTCGTTATTCCTTAGCTGATATATAAATGTAATGATAGATGTCAACCACCTAGATAAGGTTACTTTCGACACAGGTAGACCTTGTTTACCCTCAGCATAGGACAGGAACAGCTGGTCTGATTTTCTTATTTGCTTAGTTCTATGCAAGTAAAAGCATAACTGTCTATGAACATCCAACTGATGCAATTTGTATTCCGCCTTGTTGGAATAATTTGGAAAAAACACAGGCAGATCAATAGACTGATTCAAATTATTGTCAGAAGAAACTTTTGGAAGGAAGGAAAGATTAGTCCTGAGAGACACTCTGTCATTGTGGAAAACTAGATAAGGATGGCGAACACAAAGGGCCTGAAGTTCAGAAACTCTTCTGGCTGAAGTAATTGCAACCAGAAAAAGGGTCTTCCAAGAAAGAAACTTCAAGGAACAAGAAGCTGCCGGTTCAAAGGGGGGCAGTATCAGGGAAGCTAAAATCAAATTTAGATCCCACGGAGGTGGGGGATCTCTAACTGGGGGCCTGAGTAAAGTAGTCCCTTTAAGAAAAGCTTTACAAAGCTTATGGGACATAATACTAGTATCCGATAGACCTGTATGAAAGTTGGAAATTGCAGCTAACTGAACTCTAATCGTGGCAGAAGAAGATCCAGCACGAAAAAGTTCCGCTAAAAAATCCAAAATATGGTGCACAGGGGCTGAAAAGGGATCTATATTCCTAGCCTCTACCCAAAAAGAGAAACGTTTCCACTTACTAGCATAAATCTTTCTAGTGCTAGACTTGTGCGATGATAAGATGATTTCACGCACCGAGTGAGAGATATTCAAAAGCCTGGCTAAGGTCGGAAGTGGTGCAACCAAGCTCAGTGAGCTGGAGAGATTGAAGGGATTGGTGCAGCCCACCCGATTGATGGATCAGGAGGTCTGGAACTGTGTCCAGAGTCCAGGGCTGCTCCAGAAGGTAATGATGCAGGAACGGGAACCAAATTTGTCGAGGCCAGTAAGGGGCAATGAGGATCATCTTGCATCCCAAGGTGGTAGCTTTCTGTATCAATTTGGGGATCAGGGGGAATGGAGGGAATGCATAAAGAAGTCCCTGAGACCAATCGTGAACTAGAGCGTCTCTGGAGGAGAGAGAAGAAATTGTTGCACTTGCTGTTGAAGAGGGTGGCAAAAAGGTCGCAGCAAGGCTGACCCCATTTGTGGAAGATTTGGTCCGCCACTGTTTGATTGAGAGACCACTCATGAGGCGTGAGAATTGCTCTGCTCAGCCTGTCCGCTATAACGTTGGACTTCCCAGGGATGTGCGCTGCTATCAGAAACCATTGGGAAGAGATCACCCACTGCCAGAGTCTGAGTGCTTCTCGACATAGGGGGTAGGACCTGGTTCCGCCCTGCTTGTTGATGTACCACACTACCGATATATTGTCTGTTTGAATTACAATGGTCCCGGTGGGAAGAGAGTTGTGAAGATCTTGCAACGCCAAAAGCACGGCCCTCATCTCCAAGACATTGATATGCAGATGGTACTCGTGAGGCTGCCAGGTGCCTTGGACTGTTCTGCCCTGAAAATGCCCCCCCCACCCGATCAGGGAGGCATCCGTGGTCACCGTAGCCACTGGAGGAGGAAGAACAAATGATCTGCCCTGGGGTACTGATGGGGAAACCATCCACCAAGCAAGTTGGATTTTGCATGTCTGTGTGATCATTATCTTGTGAGACATTGGAAGTTGCTGGAAAGACCATTGGGTGAACAGCATCCACTGAAGAATCCTCATATGAAAACGAGCAAGGAGAACTAGTATGATAGCTGCTGCCATGAGACCCAAGGTTTTTAGGACGAATCTGGCCTGAATTTTTTTGCATCCTAATAAGACCTGCACATGCTGGCGAATGTCTAGCACTCTGTCTAATGGAAGTCTCGCTGACATGTCCTTTGTATTTAAGTTTGCGCCTATAAAGGTAATAGATTGACAAGGCGACAATGCAGACTTTTCAAAATTTATTGTGATGCCTAATTTGGAGCAAATTTGAATGGTGTAGTCTCTGGCTCGCAGCAGGTGATGTCTGGTGGTAGTAGTAAGGAGCCAGTCGTCTAAATATGGAAACACCTGGAATCCTTGCCGTCTCAGGTGAGCGGTAACTACTGCCAAACATTTGGTGAACACCCTGGGGGCTGTGGTGAGACCAAAGGGCAGAGCTCTGAACTAATAATGACTGGCTCCCAGCCGGAAGTGGAGAAATCTTCTGGAGCGTCATTCCATTTTGATATGGTAGTACGCGTCCTGAAGATCTATGGAGCACATCCAATTGTCCTGACCCAGAAAGGGTAAAATGGACTGCAGTGTGACCATCGGGAACTTCGTTCTTTGAACAGACTTGTTTAGTCTGCTGAGATCCAGAATGGGTCTCCAGTCCCCTGTCTTTTTTGGTACAAAAAGAGCCTTGAGTAAATTCCGGATCCTTGCTGGTCTGCCGGGACTGGCTGGATGGCTCTTTTTCTTAGCAGTTTTGAAATTTCGTGAATGGCTTGATCCCTTAGATTGGGTGGAACATCTGGAAGGGATTTGTTGGGAATGTAGGTAGTGCGAAGGAAGGGGATCTTGTTGCCTTCGGAAATGATAGACAGTACCCATCTGTCTTGTGTTATACTTTGCCAAGCTTTTGGGTACAGCGATAATCTTCCCCCGACTGCCTCCGAAGGTGGACAGCCGGGCAGCACCTCAGGGATGCTGGAAGGGCTTGTCGGAGAAAGATTCTCTTTGGCCCTGATTTTGCGGACCCCCTCTGCCCAGAGGGCGGCATCTACTGTTGTTCCCTCCTCTGTCCCTGGAGGGGAACTCTCCACGTGTGTCAGGCAAGGCTCCCTGGGGTTTCCGGAACCACATCTTCCCACTCTTCTGACCCTTGGGATACGGTCTTGAAGGAGTGGAAAAACGGACTCCCACAGCAGAGAGAGTCTTGCCTTCCTGCTCACATCTGGTAAGGGTATACTTCACCTGTGGTCCAAAAAGAGCAGAACCATCAAAGGGGGTGTTTGTGAAAGATGCCCTGAAGGGTTCCGCAAAGTTACATAACCGCAACCAGGCATGCCTCCTCAAGGCCACGCCTGTGCCTGCGGCCCTACTCGCACCATCAGCTGCGTAAGAGATGAGCCACATGGAGGAGTTTACTACCAAATTAAGAGTCACCAGCTGGGAGGTAACCTTAGCCTGGACCCCCGCAGCTGATGGATCTTGAAGGGTATCTCCTAGCTCTTTAAGGAGATCCCTTTGAAGGCAGGTGAAGTGGCACAAATAGTTCAGCGACTTCATGGTGAAGGTCGCTGATGCAAACATCCACTTCCCATATCTGTCCATCGTCCTAGATTCCTTATTAGGGGGATGGACAGATGAAGAAGTTTCAGCCAACTCCTTTTTTGTGGCCGCTGCTACCACCATGGCATCAACGGGAACACCCTTAGTCAGAAATTGTTTGTCTTGTGGTGCAGTAATAAATTTTGTGGGTCTTCGGGGGGTTGGTTCCACTGTGTCTGGGGCTGACCATGCCTTCCGAGCTACCACAGACATCAGTGGATCGAAAGGTGGAGACACCCAGGAGGTGGAGGGTCAGGAACCTGGAATACTGACTCATCCTCTGAAGGGTTAAGGGTAGTCCAGTTCCCCCTCTGCCTAAGTATCTCAAGGATGTCTGAGAAAGAGACATCCTCAGAGGGGGATCTCGGGGACCCTTCCAAATCCTCCAAGTCAGTATCTGAAGTGACAGACTCAGGGAAGTCAGCATGCTTCCTCTTGCATTTCCTCTTTCGAGGGGGCTCCTCTGAATGAACAGGGGAGGCCTCGGAAGAGGAAGACACACCCAATGGGGTGCCCTGGAGCGCTTGTTCCCCATGCTTGGGGTCTGGAGGAGGGGCAGAGACAGGCGTAGGCACCATGGGGGGGAGGAGCCGATGAGGCTGACCGTGAGGCTGACTCAGATGCCAGCACACTCGTCATGACCTCGAAGGCGCCTCTTCCCGATATCAGAGAAGGGTCCGGCTCCGAAGAGACCAGAATCCTTCCCGGCACCGAGAGAGACGGCTCCGAAGCTAATGTAGGAGCCGAACTCACCTGCGCAGAAGCTCCGAGAGGGAGAATGGGGTCGGACAACGGTCCGATGACAATCGCCCCCCTCGGAGCCGATGAGGGAGTCCCGGCGCCCAAATCCCTCCAAGGATGGCACCATGGAAGAGATCGGAGCCGACGACGGAACCGAAAGGGTAGGTATCGGTGCCGATGGTCTCACGGTCCCAGCCCCAGCAAGCTCCGGCTCCAAGCTCAAGGAATCAGTCGAAGGAGGGACTACTGCAGAGACAGATGGAGCCGAACCCTGATGAGTGGGGCTGGATAACATTTTAGCCAGGGCCTGCAATTTTAAAAGCCTGCTCACCACTCTCTCCAAATCATGGTCAGATAGCCTAGACGACCGAGAAGAGTGGGATTGATGACTTTGCTCCAACTGCAACAAAGGCGACCCCGGTGCTGAGTGTATCAACTCTAAGGATGGCGATCTACAGCATTTTCGATTCCCTGATGGTTCTGACAGCAGAGTCAGGGCCAACTGGGAGATAGGTACTTCGGTTCCAGCCAGAACCGAAGTTGATGCAGACGCCACACCCGACGACAGCTCCGAACTGGGAGCCGGTGGCTTTGATGGCTTGGAAGGTTTCACTGACTGAGACTTGGCCGGTGATCCTTCAGGTTTAAGCAACCCTCTAAGGATAAGCTTATTCCTATGCTCCTGCAGGACTCTTGCACTAAAGGCATGGCACACCAAACAAGAGTCCTGCAGGTGTAGGGCACCCAAGCAATAGACACAAGAAGTGTGACCATCTGTCAGTGACATTTTCTGACAGCATGAGTCACACTTCTTGAATCCAGACACTTTCGTGTCTTTAGACATTCCTGTAAAGGAAATATCAAAATACAAAGAAAGAGTACAAAGGGAAGCAGGTAACTAGAAAAAAACACACACAGTCCACACAAGTTACCACACCCTAACAGCACACACACACTCTATAATAGAAGAAAGGGTAAACTACCACAATTTCTAATGAAAAAATTTTTCTACCTTAAAAATGGAAACAAGGATAAGCCTCTAAGTAAAAACGGCTACCTTAAAAAGGAAAACGGGGGTGGGGGAGGGAGGGGAAAACTCTCTAAGAAGAAAATGAGTTTTCAAGGGGGATTAAACAGCAACAAATACTACGACTATGTATGAACACTAAGTATTCTAACTATAATATACAAAAAGTTCTATATATATATATATATATATCAATAAAGTGAAAAAATACGACCCGAGCCAGTAAATGCAACCTCGTAGCAGAAGCGGTAAACGAGATCTGGGTATCTAGCGCCAGGCATCATGGGATATAGGGGGGCCTCAAGCCAGTAAGTAGCTCTCAAACTTTTGAAGATGGCCGAGTCGGAGCTGAGGATCGGCTCCGAACCCAACCAGCAAGAATGAAGGTGAGATAGACAACTGAACATCCCTAAATGCCACTGAGGTAGAGGGAATGATAAACATCTGGACAGTTTGGAGAAAGAATTTCTTGCTAACACCCCTCTAGCTTCAGTGACAGGGCTAGAAATGAGCTGATGCTCATGGGGGGGGGGGGGCAGACTTCCAATTTAACTATGCCAATTAGAAGAGGAGATAACTGCAGAAATATTGAAATCCTATTTAACATAGTAGTGGAGGGAAGTGAGATCCCATTCTCTTGGAAAAAGCAGTACTAGCAGTTGTATTAAAGGAAGGAAAAAGTCCACTAGATTCAGGTTCTTGTAGGCTGATATCAGTATTAAACCATGACTACAAGGCATTTATGACCATTAGTATGTACCATTAGTAGGTACCTTGAGTGCAGAATGCAGAACTGGTGTGTGCAGTTGGTGAACTTGTGGTTAGTACAGACTCCCTACTCAAGTCCACTGGCCTACCCTGCTTGGAAACTACCTGCGTGTGCACAAGTCCCAATTGAAGACTGCCTCTCTCCATTGTATTTTTTGGGTGTAATTTGAAAACAAACTAAACTTGAATGAAAATAACAAAAAACCCACAAATATAAAGAAAAATACTCTTTTAATGAGTGCTTTCGTCAGTAGATACACTTGACTTCATCAGGGTACATAAAACATTGACATCACTTCCTTTTAAAAGCCAGGCACCACCACATGACCACAATTCATTTCCTCTACAGGATTCAAATTGTATTGCAATACTGTTTCTCAAGCTGTATTGCCTCTACAGGATTCAGGTTGTATTGCAACACTATGTTTTAAAACTAAACATTGAAATATATGTGAAACTTGATTAAGAAATAATAATAAAAAAATTGCAAGACAAAACAAACTACAATAGTGTTTGTTCTTCACAGTAATCCATATGTATAAATAAATAACAAACATCAATCCAGCATACTGCTGATACACTAAGACAGTATAAAAAGATGTATTATAAACATACATTGATCACATTTTCCCCTACTTTCCTTATTTGCTGTGCAAGTTAAAACATTACAAAAATATAAAAGATAAAATTCAGCTTTCAGTTTTAAATAACTAGAGAGGGAAATAATATCATTTAACCCAGGGGGGTTGTTGGCATTAAGTCTTAACTGCCACATACATTCTCTATGTGAAAATGTGATCAATGTATGTTTATAAGACATCTTTTTATACTGTCTTAGTATATCAGCAGTATACTGGATTGATGTTTGTTATGTATTTATACATATGGGTTACTGTGAAGAACAAACACTACTGTAGTTTGCAATTTTTTTATTATTATTTCTTAATCAAGTTTCACATATATTTCAATGTTTAGTTTTAAAACATTGTGTTGCAATACAACCTGAATCCTGTAGAGGCTATACAGCTTGAGAAACAGTGTTGCAAAACAATTTGAATCCTGTAGAGGAAATTAATTGTGGTCATGTGGTGGTGCCTGGCTTTTAAAAGGAAGTGATGTCAATGTTTTATGTAATCTGATGAAGTCAAGTGTATCTACTGACAAAGGCGCTCATTAAAGGAGTATTTTTCTTCATATTTGTGACGTTTTTTCTTATTTTCATTGGGTGTAATTTGGAAGTTAGTACAGACTACCTACTCAAGTCCACTGGCCAACCCTGCTTGGAAGCTACCTGCATGCGCAGAAGTCCCAAGTGAAGACTGCCTCTTTCCATTGTATTTTTTTGGGTGTAATTTGGAAGTTAGTACAGACTCCCTACTCAAGTCCACTGGCCTACCCTGCTTGGAAACTAAATGCATGTGCACAAGTCCCAGTTGAAGACTGCCTCTCTTTATTGTATTTTTTGGGTGTAATTTGGACGTTAGTACAGACTCCCTACTCAAGTCCACTGGCCTACCCTGCTTGGAAACTACCTGCGTGTGCACAAGTCCCATCTGAAGACTGCCTCTCTCCATTGTACTTTTTGGGTGTAATTTGGAAGTATGTCCTGTTAAAGGTTATTAATAAATACCTTACCAGTACTGTTCTTATATTTCTGCCTTGGTTGCTGCTCCCTGCACATCTCCAGGCCGCTCCCTAGTCCTCTATTGCCTAGCTACTCGGTTTCTCCTTCTCCCCTGTCTTCTACAGTTATTCTTGCTCTTAAGACCCCTATTTTTTCTATGCTCCTATCTCAGGCTATTTCTCTCTCTTGCCTGCCCTCCTGCACTACTCTATCTTGCTGACCTTAGGTAACTTTCCTTACTCGATCCTGATATCTCCTTCACTAGCAACCCTTTCAGTCTCTCTCCCTTTGCCTGTTCTCTACTCCTTCCAGCCTCTCCTGCCTCTTCTTAGGCCAAGCTTACCAGCCTCACTGATTGTCTTGGGGACTTCTGTGGTCACTGCAGGTGTGGTCCTGCTCTGTTCACCCTCGCTGCACTCGGGCTCTCTTCGCTCCCCTACCTCCATTCCCTCCCACCCCATTTCAATTACCTTTATCCTATCCACTCCCTCCCCTTCCTGTCCTAAACAACAACTCAGACTCCACTTCCTGATTACTATCAATCCCTCCCCTTACTGTCCTAAAGCAACCAGTCAGACTTCACTTCATTACTACCAATCCCTACCCTTCTTGTCCAGTTCAGCTACTCATACTGTACTTCCTGCCTGCTATTTACACAACATTTAATCCATCACTATTTACTATACCACCTTTACTCTATCACTATTTAGTATACCACCTCCTGCTCCCAAACCAGATCATACCCTCATCACTCTCCTTTACTCACCACACAACCTAACATGCTACTTTTTTACTTTGCCTTCCAAATTCTAACATTGCTCTCTACTCTAACCTCTTATCACACAAACCTTTCAGAGCCTTTGCTATGCTCTCCTACCACATGCATTCCCATACCTCTCCCTCCATCTCACCCCATCTTAATCTCCCCATCTCTCTTCAACTTCACCTTAAACTCATTTCATAAATTTATTATATTTAAGAACTACCCTCTCTCCTATAAATCCAAATCAAGACTTCATCTCCATTTCTTCTTACTAGAACATTGTACCCCAATTCTGACCCCCTCCTCTCTCCATAACTTTACACCCGGTAACAGCCCTTCCAACCCCCCCAACTTCACACCTCTCACACCCTTCTCATCCTCCCTCATATCAAACCTCACAACTTAAACACCTCTCTATCTATTCTCTAAATATACAAAGTCTCACTAACAAAATCACTGAGCTACATTCCTGGATTGCCAACACCACCCCTCAAATTCTAACACTATCTGAAACTTGGCTAAAATCCCACATAACAAACAAGGGAATACTTCCACCAGACTATAATATCTATCGCTGTGGCAGACTTTCAAAAAAGGTTGGTGGTATTGCCATCCTCCATTCTAATAGCCTTAACCTCTCCACTATCACCATCCCTACGACGCACTTCCACCCAGCTGAACTTATCATCCTTAACTGCCATCTTAACCCCCATAAGAAATCTGCCATTGCCTCTATATATATCCCTGTTGGAAAAATATACCTATCCTAGAATCTATCCTATCCTGGTTCTCAGACAATCTTCTTCTTCTTCTTTCGGCTGCTCCCGTTAGGGGTCGCCACAGCAGATCAACTGTTTTCATTTCTTCCTGTCCTCCGCATCTTGCTCTGTTACACCAACCACCTGCATGTTCTCTCTCACCACATCCATAAACCTTATCTTCGGCCTCCCTCTTTTCCTGTTACCTGGCAGCTTCATCCTTAGTATCTTTTTCCCCAATATACTCTGCATCCCTCCTCAGCACATGTCCAAACCAACGTAATCTTGCCGTTCTGGCTTTGTCTCCAAACCTTCCAAACTGGGCTGAGCCTCTAACATACTTATTCCTAATCCTGTCCATCCTCATCACACCCAGTGCAAATCTTAACATCTTCAACTCTGCCACGTCAAGCTGTGACTCCTGCCTTTTTGTAAATGCCACTGTCTCCAACCTATATAACATAAATGGTCTCACTACCCTCTTGTAGACCTTCCCTTTCACTCTTACTGGTACTCTGTCACAAATCACTCCTGACACTCTTCTCCACCCACTCCATCCTGCCTGTACTTTCTTCTTCACCTCTCTTCCACACTCACCATTACTCTGAACTGTTGATCCCAAGTATTTAAACTCATTCACCTTCCCACCTCTACTCCCTGCATCCTCACCATTCCTCCATTCTCCCTCTCATTCACACACATATATTCTGTCTTAGTCCTGCTGACCTTCATTCCTCTTCTCTCTAGAGCATATCTCCACCTCTCCAGGGTCTCCTCCACCTGTTCCCTACTCACACTACAGATCACAGTGTCATCTGCAAACATCATAATCCACCGGGACTCCTGTCTGATCTCGTCTGTCAACCTGTCCATCACCACTGCAAATAAGAAAGGGCTCAGAGCTGATCCTTGATGTAATCCCACCTCCACCTTAAATGCATACGTCACTCCCACCGCAGCCCTCACCGCTGTCACACTACCCTCGTACATATCATATACCACTCTTACATACTTCTCTGACACTCCCGACTTCCTCATACAATACCACAATATACCCCATGAAACCCTCATCCTAGGTGATGTTAAGGTCGACTGGAACAAAATTTCTGACTCCCCACACCTCAGTATCAACCTTCAGGGATTCCATCAACTGATAACATCCCCCACTCACCTACACAATACCACTTCGTCCAACTCTACCATTGACTGGATCCTCACTAACTCTCCTAGCCTTTACCACAATCCAACTACCTTACCTAACTCTCTGAGTGACCATCTTCCTACTTCCATCCTATGACACTCTATCCAAGTAACTAAACCACACTCTTACATAGACTGTCATAAACTCTAAAACTTTAATACCATCCAATTCAATTCAGTTCTCTCTAATACTGACTGGTCCATCCTCAAGCAGATACCTCTCAATGAAGCAGTGCTTAAGTTAAATAAAATATTCCTAGATAACCTTAACTCCCTTGCCCCTTCCAGGTGAATTCAAATTAAATCTAATTTTGCTCCCTGGCTTTCTAAAGAAACTAGATCCCTCATGCATAAACTTGATAGTACTTGGAAAGCCTGGACTAAGACCAAACAATCTCCCCTGTTTCAAAAGTATAAAGAATTTCAGAACCTTGTCAAAAAACATGTCAACAAAGACAAAAAATCCTATTATAACTCTTACCAGACTAACAGCAAAACCAATCCAAAGAAATTCTGGACTACCTTAAATAAAATGTTCAATCCCGGATGTCCTTCTAATCCCTCCCCTTTCCCAAATAACACTCCTCTAGAAACTGCTACCCTTTTCAACAGACACTTCACTGATACTGTCCTGAAACTTACACCCTCCAATTCCAACAGTATTACTCCCTCTATCCCTCCAAGCCCACACAAATATAACCTCTTCTCCTTTCAATCAGTTCCAACTTCCTTCATCAAATCACTCCTACTAAAGCTTAAACCTTGCTCTCCCTCCTCAGACAATCTCCCATCCACTTTCCTCAAATTAGCTGCTGAATCCATAGCCTATCCAGTATCCCTACTAATCAATAGATCTATTCAGGAAGCAACAATCCCCGAGATTTGGAAGTCCTTCTTCACCATCCCCCTGCATAAAGGTGAGAACTCAACTGACCCATCAAACTTTCGACCAATTGCTATCTTCTCTCCTCTTTCCAAAATACTTGAAAAATGCATACACTCACAACTCCTAAACTATCTCCTCCAGCATAACCTTCTCACACCCACTCAACATGGCTTCCGCCCTAACCATAGCACTACTACAGCCCTCCTGTCATTTACACATAAAGCAGCTGAGGCCCGTGATAAAAATCACCTTGTATCCTGCCTTTTCCTAGACCTCTCTAAAACCTTTGACATTGTCTCTCATTCTTTACTTCTAACCAAACTTTCTAACCTCAGTCTATCTCCTTCCGCCCTAGCCTTTTTCTCTAGTTACCTGTCTCAAAGACAACAATTTGTTTGATGGCTCTCCTCCTGCTCACCCTACCTCCCAGTTACTACCAGGGTACCCCAAGGTTCCATCTTGGGTCCCCTCCTATTCAATATATTTACTAATGAACTTCCCACTTCCCACAAACAATCGGCTCTAATTCAAAACGCTGACTCCACTCTTATCTTCACTTCCAGCAGTATCACTGACCTCCACACTCTTACCCAGGACATCTTTCTATCCATTGAAAAGTGGCTGTCTGATAATCGACTCATCTTGAACCCCAATAAAACAAAACTCCTGCTACTCCTCCCTCATTCTCTCACTCACCTTAAATCTACCTTTTTCATCACATCCTCCAATAACACCACCATACAACATGACTCCCACACAAAGCTTCTATGATGATGAACTTAAATTTAACCTACATATCCCTCAAAGTATAAAAAAGTCTCACCAAAAAGTGGGTATGCTCTACTGAAAATGTAAATTCTTAACATTTAATGCTAGACTCTCCTTGGCACAGGCTCTTCTTCTCCCCACCCTTCTCTATGCCACCCCAATCCTAACTAATATTCAGTCCACTACCCTGGCCAAACTCCAACAAACTTATCACAAAATAGCAAGATTTGTCACAAACTCTCCTTATAACTCTCACCATTGCCTTGCAGTCAACTCTCTTCAATGGCTTGAACTTCCACAACTCCTCCTTCTATCTCAGTTTTAAATTACTCACTCCATACTCTACAAACCATCCTCCTGCCCTGCTCTCTCCTCTTTAGTATCCACCTATACTCCCACTTGCCTACTCCATACCACTAATCAGCAACTCCTTGACATCTGCAAACCAAAAAAACTATCGGTAAACTACTGTATAAATCCACTGTATCTCAAGCTTGGAATAAACTTCCATTCCACATACGCTCCATTATTCACCCTATACACTTTAAGAAAGAATTCGGACTTCATTTACCTAACACTAAAACCTGTACCTGTCATGACCCTACCTAATCTCCACTACCCTCCTTTATCTAATCATATTTGCCTTAGCATTTTAATCTGCCTCCTAATACCCTTTTCACCCCATGCATACACAATATTACACCACTTCATAACTATTAATAAAAAAAAAAAAAAAAAAAAACCTGCAATATGTATGTAGTGTATGTCAAACTGAAATTGGTATGTATTTGCAAACCAAACTGTTTCTGTATAGTTTATTGTATTGTAACTGGAGCTTTTCTCCTCGGGTCACAACTGAAAATGGGTCTCTGGCCCAGCTGGACTAACCCGGTTAATAAATGTCAATAAATAAATAAATTATGGAAAAAAGAGTAGCCGAGAAACTCTCGGGGTTGACTGAGTTAGATCAGTATGGCATCATACAGGGAAGACAACCCTTTAATAACACTAATAGGACTTTGATGATATAGAAAGCAGCACAACTGAACAAATATTTTTATTGATGGTGGGACTGGACGCTGGAAAGCATTCAACAGGATCAAATGGTGATATATGTCAGATGCTTACGAAATCTGGCTTCACAGAAACTTAGATAATACTACTTATGGTGATCTATAGAGATTCAACGGCTCAAGTTAATGTGCTACAGAGACTGTCAAAGTGTTTTAAGTTACTGAGGGGCACTAGACTGGGCTGCCTACTTTTGCTGTTATTTGCTCTTTATATAAAGCCCTTAGCTGAAAGTATTCACAAGTCTACTATTACAGGATATGAATTGTATGGGCACCAGGAGAAAACTGCCCTTTTGTGGATGACGTTATTGTTTACTTGACAGATTCCCCCAAAAGATATACCAAAATTGTTTGAAATACTGAATACGTACAAGATGACAGCAAGATAGAAGACAAAGGCAACAAAAAACAAGGCAACCATACAGAATTATATACATGATTTTATGTTAGTACAGAAAGACTCACTTTTATGGGGACACTGTAAGATGAGCTAGCTGAGTGTGTGGCTGGAACATGATCAGAAAAAAGCAGCAAGAAATATGTGGTTGGATACAGTTTCAGTGATAATTCAAATATTAAACAGATGGAAAATGATGGTAAAGGACTTAGGTAATAAAATATAAGCAACAAAAATGTTTGCTCTTCCCCAAATAATACACTACGGCAAGCTTACTGAGACTCTACACAAGTCTATATCACAGAAGATAATTAAACACTTCAGGGAGTTTATATGGCATGGTAAATATCTGAGAGTGAAATAAGACAAGTGGATATTGCCAGATGAACAGAGGGAGGTCAGTGCTACCAGACCTTAAGTCTATTATATGCAACACAAATGAGATTAGTATATATTCTCCAATGTGAAGCTTACTCACCTGGATGGAAATAGATAATAGAAAAGCATAGAAGCTTGTACAGGAAGATGAAAGAATTGTCTTTTGTTATCAGGCTTTAATTCAAACAGAAATAAATGATTATGCCTACAATGGGCTAATACAACTATTGAAACAGTACAGACTTCAGGACTGGGGAAGCAAGTTGACCCCGACTGGCATACCAATAGCTGCAATGAGATGTAGAAGATTATGGACTGAAGCCAAATACTGGGAAAAGTTAGAACAAGTAATGATTTAAAGGACTGGACTGTTAAGAAAGATGACTTGGTCTCAACAAAGAAAGATAATTGTTACATGTGAGCTTGAAAGAGGAGTGGAGAAGGGACTGGAAGAAGACAGAAAGGATAGAGCTCTAAGTAGCTTATTTAAGCAATAACCCACGCTTGGGTGTGGGTAATGCTGGATTTATCCACGGTTGGTGTGGTTGGGTCATGAGGGCGAAGCCTGAGTGGCCAAACAAAGACAACTGTGGGTAAATCCAGCATTACCCACACCCAGAAGTGGGTTATTGCTATTATACAATGACATTATTTAAGAAAAAAAATACTTACTTTTCTTAAATAATGGCATTGTATAATGCCTCCTTGCTGCCCTTCCACAGCTGTCCAGTATTCTGTGGCAGTTCTGATGTACTGCGCATGCGTATGGTTACGCAGTACATCAGAACTGTGTGTGTGGAAGCAACGGAGAAAGGAAGATCTCTGTTGCTTTTAAAAACTTGTCTTGCTATGTTAAAAGAGTTTAACATAGCGAGATAGCTTTAAAAAAAAGTAACGGAGATTTTCCTTTCTCCGTTGCTTTTTTGAAAGTTGTTTCGCTATAGCGAGACAGCTTTAAAAAAAGCAACAGAGAAAGGAAAATCTCCGGTGCTTTTTTTTAAGATATCTCGCTATGTTAAACTCATTTAACATAGCGAGATAACAGCAACGGAGCTCTTCCGTTTTTCGTTGCTGTCCAAAAAAAAAAAAAAAAGACTTATACTAATAGAAAAAGTCCAGGCGACCGGACCATTTTCCATTAGTATAAGTCTTTGATTTACAATGTGCACGCTGACCAATCAGTGTGCACATTTTGGAATATTAATGGGGGTTCTTTGTATAATTATTAATTCAGTTGTGAGCTTTTAAGAGGAGTGAAGAAGGAAATGGAAGAAGACAGAAAGGATAGAGTTCTAAGTAGCTTATTTGTTAATTGAGTTGCGAGCTGAAGATGCTTTAAACAAGAAGTGAATAAGTACAGCATATATAATATTGACAGGTAATTACATGCATTACACTATATGCATCAGTCTGAAGAGACAATGAAATAGGGTGCTGGATGAATAGCTAACTTTGAAGGAGTGGGCAAATATCCATAAGGCCTACAGGTTCTCTGCCTGGCTATTGCTGATCTCTGCATTTGTTTTTGGATTGGAGTTATTCATCTAAGGTTTCATTACTATTGTTTTTTTATCTTCTTCTTACATTGCATTTTGTTTTAAGTTTTTTGTTCTTTCTGGAGTTTTACGAAGTCTCGGCTAGGGGAGGTTTGAAAAGACTTATTTTCCAGACAATGAATGACATCCAGCTAATTAGTGGGAGGAGCTGAGAAATAGCACTCCTCATTTAACTACAAATACTAAGTGGTACCTTTATTTAGCTGTAGTGCTGTTTGACTTGTTCTCTGCCTAACCATTGCTGATCTCTTGTCTGCATTTCATTTTTCCACCTACCTGCCTTGCTGCTGTTGTGCTTTTAAATTTGGTGGCCTTTGAGTTGCCCACCCCTGCTATAAATTGGAGTTTGGACACTCCTCCCAGTCTCATGTCATCAGCTCATTCTACTCAGAACTGAAAGATCAACTGGGAAGGCTCTCCCCCCTAGTCTTTTAAATTTGAATTATCTTCTGTTTCCTACCTCCCCACTTACTAAAATTAAAAAAAAAAATTATTCAGATGCTTTTACTGTATTTTTGCTTCTTCATACTTTATTTAGCTTTGGTTGCACAAAGAGTTCAGTTGCATTTAATCTGCTGCATTTATTACTGCTAGTTAGTAGCCTAATTACACTGTAAGTGTTTATTCTATGCCCCTTAGTTCTGATTTAAGCACTTAGACTCCAAACTAGTTATCTTACACAAGGAAGGTTTGTGGTCTACACTCCGAGTTGGGAATTGCTGGTCGAAGGCTTATTGTATTTGTTATTCTAAAAGTGTCTTAGCTGGGTTTTAAGTGTCTGGGCTCCAAACCAGTTATTTTACATTATGAATGTTTGTGGTTTACACTCTTGTGGTAGGAGAGGATAGTCTCCACCCTTTTGAGATAGGAATTGCTGGCGAAGGCTTATTGTGCCTGTTATTCTAAGTGTCTGTTCTGGTTTAAGCACCTTGGCTCCAAACCAGTTATTATACATTAGGAAGTTTTGTGGTCTACACTTTAATGGCATAAAAAGATAGCTTATGTCCTTCTGGGCTGGGAATTGCTGTTGCAAGCCTTATTTTGCCTTTATTTGATTGGTTAGATGGCTAGCTTGTCTAAAAATTTGAATCTCTGTGCCTGGGGCGTTTGTTGACATTTGGTGACCACGCTACTTGGGAAGAGTGTTTCTGCACTGAATATCTGAAGTTTTGACCTTTTTTATAGTGTATAGTTAGAACTGCTGCTCTCAACGTGGCACTTAGCAGTGTTCTGTACAGTCACTGATATCCCAAAGTGGAATTCCCCCTTGTAATCTGTGTAGATGCCAATTTCTCACAGTGTAAGTTTCCCTTAAATACCCTTACTGTCTAGACAGATTTTTTTAACTACTATAGTATCTGGTTTACCCATAGCTGAGCATTGCTCATCAAGTTTCTTGTCTTAATATTTAAATTTCTCTTAATCCTCCCTAATAGATTAGTAGCCATGGATGTGCATTTCCCAATTCTGTGTCATGTCCAGTTGACATGGGTATTCTGAGGCACTGTAGCAATTGCATCATGCACACTGACTCAATTATTCTTAATAAAACAGATAAAGTATATGTGAGGTGTAAATAGACTTTAACACTGGAGGTAAACTCTCTCATACAACCAAAACCAATCCTATACAGGTTGTCAGTGACACTTGCACCACACCTACTGCACAGGGTAAAGAACCCACACATAAAACTACTTATGCTGTGGCACTTTTGGTTAACCTTCCTAAAACACTAAGATCCCCTGCACAGCATAATCAAAAAAGGGGTCCTCAGCCATCATGTAAACACTCCAGCAAAACCAAAAAACAAAACTTTTAGGAACTATTCCAAAGCCAACCTTTCTCTAAGTAACACCTTGTCTAAATTTTAAGCACCTCCAAACCAAGTACACACCATAGCACATGTTGAGCTATTTACGAAATCTCTGCACAGCCATATTAATAGCTGTGTAGAACGAGCTGGGCCCACTCATATTAAGAATAAGACAAGTTCAAAAGACAAGCCAACCTGGTGGAATCACAATATCAATCAGATATACAATAGAAGAAGAAAAAAACTTGGCCAAGCATAGTAGGAACTAACCCATACATACTAAACCCCCCCCCGACCAATCTAAAGAGGTAGCTAAGAATGTTAATACTTCAAAAGCTAAAGTTGAAGAAAAATAGCTTCTTAGGCAAAGGACAACCACAGAGCTTTCAGAAGCTATGTCCATAGCCTTAGGGGAAATAAGCAGCAATGCAAAGAACTTATTGTGAATGGCATCACCCACAACAAACTGGAGGCCACTGTCAACCTTTTGGCTGACAAATTCAGCTCAAATTTCTCACTCCATTCCCCCCAATAGTTCAAATAAAATACTGCATATGACAATCCCCCTAGTAGGAAAAGGTCATCAATGCACTTTTCAAGGTCAAAAACACTGCATTGATGGGCACTAATAACATCCTGGGATGCTTAATAAACAGCATGAAACATAACCTCTCTGGGTTACTTGAATCACTTTTCGGCTGAAGCCTACAGTCAGGTTTTATGCCCAAGGAATGAAAGATGGCTACAGTCATTCTCCTGCACACAGGAGGTCCAATCACTGATCTGGCTAACTACAGGCCCATAAGTCTGTCCAGCCTCATATGTAAGGCTAAGGAAAGAATTATCATGGACATGATAAATGAGACAAAGGTAACCTGCAAACACTGGATCCAGCACAATTTGCCTTTGTTAAAGGAAAGTCAAGCTTATTAAGTCTGGTGGACCTTTTTCAGAGAGTCACCAATATACTGGATAAAGCCAAGACTGTGCACAATGCTTATCTTGTTCTGACCAAGGTTTCTGATACAATATCACATTCAGGCATTATACACAAGCTCACTAATTTAGGTATAAACCCTTTCATCACCCACTGGATAGCCAACTGGCTCACCTATAGGTCCCAGGAAGTCATAATAGGCAAGGTCAACCTCCAACCAACAGGCCAGTCATTAGTGGAGACCCTCAGGGCTTGGTACTGGGCCCACTCCTTTTTGGCATCTATTTCTCTGAAAAATAATTAAATGCTGAAGGTTTATGGCTAAGGTTGTAGATAACTGCAAGCTGGGGATTATCACTGACTCCCCTACAGACACTAGTATTCTTCAAGAAGGCCTATTTGTAACAAATGGTGCCAATGCCATGGTCTTAAACTCAATGCTAAGAAAATAGAAGTTATGTCCTTACCATAACGTTCCATGTGGAGTGTTCATCTCGCCTTTGTTCTTACACATGGGTTCGGAGCCGATCCTCGGCTCCGTGCCGGCCTCTTGCAAGCTCTGCATCGAGAAGAAGCTCGAGACAATCTAATACCCACAATCCCCCTCTGCCTTTACCTCAGATCTAGTTTGTAAGCAAACCAATCTACAGAATAGCACATTCATGCTTATACACATAAGTATAGAAAGCAATTATAGAAAAACTATATACATATCTAAACAGACACATATAAAAATATATGTGTATACCAACTATGTACACAGTATAGTAACAGTAGCAAAAAATGCTCCTGGCCAGGCATCAAAGAACGTTCTTCCTAAGGGTGGGAGGGTGGGACTGTAAGAACAAAGGCGAGATGAACACTCCACATGGAACGTTATGGTAAGGACATAACTTCTATATGTGATAGTGTTCAATCTCGCCGCTTGTTCTTACACATGGGTAGCGCCCTAGCTCCTTGATCCTGAGGAACTCACGGAGGACGTTCTTGAGCACAGTGGAACCAAAGGTTGCCCTGTCCCTAGAAACCTTGTCTACTTTATAATGAGAAATAAATGTATGTGGCTTAGACCAGGTAGCAGCCGCACAAATAGCGTCCAGTGGTAGGCGAGCTGCATGAGCCAAAGACGTAGATATTGACCTTGTGGAATGTCCTTTGGGTTTGTGTAAAGGGTTGATTTGCAGAATCGTAGACATAGATTATACAATCCGTTAACCATTTAGAAAGAGTTCTTTTGGTAACTGCAAGTCCTTTCCTGCTATCAGCAAAAGCCACAAAGAGTTGATCTGTTTTTCTGTGATCTTTTGTTCTATCCAAATAAAATCTTAGCTGTCTGTGAACATCCAATTTGTGTAACATATACTCCATTTTGTTGGAGTGGTTTTTGAAGAAAGTGGGTAATTCAATGGACTGATTAATATTGTTAATAGAACACACTTTAGGGAGGAAGGATGAATTGGTTCAAGAGAAACTCTGTCAGAGTGAAAGATCAAATAAGGGTGCTTGATGGACAGACCCTGTAGTTCAGATACTCGTCTACCGGAAGTAATCGCTACCTGATAGAGAGTATTGCAGGACAAAAATTTTAATGGGCAAGAAGAGGCGGGTTCAAAGGGGCAACATTAATTTAGATAACAACAAATTCAGACTCCAAGGAGACGCCGGAGATCTGACCGTGGTCTGATATGAAAACTCCTTTTAAAAAGGCTTTACAAAGTCTGTGAGCCATAACAGGAGCTCCACATTCTTCCACATGGAAATTCAAATGGCAGCCAATTGAACTCTTAGAGTAGCAGGAGAAGCACCCTGATGAAATAAGTCTGTTAAGAACTCTAATATCTTATTCAAAGGAGCTATAAAGGGATCCACATGGTGTGTATTCGCCCAGAATACAAATCGCATCCATTTGCTAGTAAATGTTTTAGTAGTGGAAGCTTTATGAAGCCACTAATATATCCTGGACTGCTGGTGACAAAAGATCAGACCTGGCTAAGTTGGGAATTGGAGCAGCCAAGCTGCTAGATGGAGTGACAGGAGCGCGGGATGGGGAACCCCTGACGAGTGAGTCAATAGATCTGGCTCTGGGTCCAGAATCCAGGGTCCCCGAATGCAGTGTATTTTCAGGAAGGGAAACCAAATTTGACGAGGCCAGAATGGAGCAATGAGGATTATCGTCCTGTGTAGGTTCCTGGCTTTCTGGAGAAACTTCGATATCAGAGGAAATGGGGGAAATGCGTATAGGAGTCCCGGGGGCCAATCGTAAACCAGTGCGTCCCTGGGGACTTCCCCTGGAGGGGGTAATAGGGCAAAGTAGCTCCTGCATTTGGCATTCATTGGAGACGCAAACAGGTCGCAGGAAGGCTGGCCCCACGTGCGAAAAATCCTTTTCGCCACTGACTGTTTTAGGGACCACTCGTGCGGTAACAGGATTGCTCTGCTCAGCCTGTCGGCTATGACGTTGGATGACCCCGGGATGTGCGTTGCTATTAGAAAGCGACCCGTGGACTCCGCCCACTGCCAAATTCTCATGGCCTCTCTGCATAGTTGATAGGACTTGGTTCCCCCCTGCTTGTTTATGTACCAGACTACAGACATATTGTCCGTCTGAACTGCAATAGTCCCTAGAGGAAGAAGGGGAGCAAAGTGTTGCAATGCTAAAACACCGCCCTCAACTCTAGAACATTGATGTGCAGATTGTACTCTAAATTGGTCCATTCGCCTTGGACTGTCTGTCCCTGAAAGATGCCCCCACCCTATCAGGGAAGCGTCCGTGGTCACTGTAACTGTGGGCGTGGGTAGCACAAACGGCCTCCCGTTGGAAAGGTTGCACGCTTGAAGCCACCAGTTTAGATCTGTTTTGCAAGTCTTTGTTATAAGAATCTCGTGTGTTAGAGGTAGTTGTTGAACGACCATTGTGCAAACAGTAGCCATTGTAGGACTCTCATGTGCAGCCTTCCCAGAGGAATTGCAATAAGGGAGGCTGACATGAGGCCCAATACCTTCAGTACTAGTTTTGCAGGAGATTTCCTTGACGAGTAGAAGACGATGTGAGTCTGAAGTGATAATATCCTTTCTGGGGGAAGCCTCAGAATCAACTGATGTGTGTTTAACTCTGCTCCTATGAACAAGATATTTTGAGATGGCTGAAGTAAGGATTTTCCGAAGTTTACGGAAATCACTAGGTGAACACACAGTTGAAGAACAAAGTCTCTGGCCTGCAGTAGTTGACGCCGGGTGGTGGCCGAAAGGAGCCAGTCGTCCAGATACGGAAACACCTGGAATCCCTGGCGTCTCAAGTGAGACGCTACCACTGCCATGCATTTGGTGAAGACCCTGGGGGCTGAGGTCAGACCAAAGGGCAGGGCCCGAAATTGAAAGTGACTGGCTCCCAGCCGGAAGCAAATGATCTCTGGATGCCCTGGCCATTTTGATGTGGTAGTATGCATCCTCTAGATCTATTGAGCACATCCACTCGTCCTTCTGTAAGAATGGAAGGATCGATTGAAGCGTGACCATTCAGAACTTTTCTTTCTTGACGAAAGTATTGAGGTAGCTTAGGTCTAGAATGGGCCTCCAGTCCCTTGTTTTCTTTGGAACTAAAAAGAACCTTGAGTAAGTCCCGAATCCTTGCTGGTCCGCTGGGACTGGCTGGATGACTCTTTTTTCTAGCAGCTTTGAAATTTCTAAAGCTGCTGGCTCTCGCAGATGGGGCGGTACATCTGGGAGTCTTTTCTTTGGGATGGGATGAGATAGGAAGGGTATGTTGTAACCTCTGGTAACCACGCTTTTTACCCACTTGTCTGTAGTTATATTTTGCCAGGCCTGAGGGTATAAAGCTAAGCGACCCCCGACTGCCTCCAGAGCAGGACAGTCGGGCCTCCTCTCAGGAGTGCTGGAAAGGTTTACCAGGGAGTGTTTCCCTGTCACCTTGATGTTGCGGACCCCTCTCTGCCGCCTGGGCGGCGTCTTCCACCTCTGCCCCTCCTCTGCCTCTAGAGGGGCATCACCCTGTGTGCCTGAGTAAGACCCTTGGGGTTTTCGAAACCACATTTTTCCACCGCGTTGCCCTTTGGGGTACGGTCTGGTTGGGGTGGAAAATCGGACTCCGACAGCAGACAGAGTCTTTCCCTCTTGTTCACACCGGTAAGGGTCTCCTTTACTTTGGGGCCAAAGAGAGTGGCACCGTCAAATGGGGCGTTGTAAAGGAAGACTTGAAGGCTTCCGCAAAGGAGCATAGGCGCATCCAGGATTGTCTACGAAGAGCAATCGCTGAAGCTGCTGCCCTACTCGAACCTTCGGCTGCGTAGGAAATCAGCCTCATGGACGAGTTAACAATCGATGTTAGGGTATTAAGTTGCGCTGTCACTTTCTCTGAAACAGCTGCATCTGTAGTACCCTGGAGGGTATCTCCCAACTCTTTGACTAGATCCCTCTGTAGACGTGTAAAATGGGTCAAATAGTTCAGGGACCGCATGGAAAAAGCCGCTGAACTAAAATGCGCTTCCGTATCTATCCATCGCACTACAGTCTCTATTAGGACGAGGGATAGACGAAGAAGACTCCAACATCTCCTTTTCGTGGCTGCTGCCACCACCATAGCGCCTACTGGAACTCCTTTGTAAGGTAGGACTTATCCTGAGGTGCTGTGATGTACTTGTTAGGTTTTCTTGGAACAGGTTCCACTGTGTCAGGAGTCTCCCACGCCCTTCGAGCAATTAGTTCCATTAGTTCGTCAAGGGCGGAGTGACCCAGGAGGAGGAAGGGCGAGCACCAAATGCCTTCAGCAGAACTGACTCATCCTCAGAAGGGGAAGGGACTGCCAGTCACCTCTCTGCTTCAGGATCTCCAAAATGTCTGAAAAAGAGACATCTTCTGAAGGTGACTTAGGGACCCCTCTGACTCATCTAAGTCAGTGTCAGATGTCAAAGATTCCTGTGGAGAATCCAAGTGTCTCCTCTTACACAATCTCTTCCTAGGGACTTCCTCGTGGGGAGCATCCGAAGAAGCCTCGGAGGAAGAGGGGCACCTCCAGGGGTGGCTGAGACACTGGTGCCCGACGCTTGGATGTGGCCGTGGGTGCAGATGAAGACAAAGGCCCTTTATGGGGAGGAGAAACTGCTTCCACTGATGTGGTTGTCTGGGTAGACAACACCTTCCTCATCAGGTCGAACGCTCCCGGTCCCGCATCGAAGAGTCCCCGTTACGAAGAAATGGGAAGAATCCCGACACGGGCACGAAGGCATCGACCCGAGGACGGAGCCGAATCGATCCGCGCCGAGGCCCGAGGGGAGAGTCGGAACCGACACGCCGGTTCGACTCTCGCCCCGGAACCAAGAACAGACCGTCGGCTCGAGACTCCGGTACCGGACGGAGTCGAGGTGAGGGAACAGACCGAGAAAGGACGGTTCTGGACCCGAGGGCTCCACAATCAGTAGATCAGCCTCTTCCGGCTCCAAAGACTGAATCGGTCTCGGAGGAGGAATGGATGGAGATACAGGAAGGCCTTCAAGTTTCGACACCAACTGGGTGGAAACCGAAATAAGTTTAGAGAGGGCGAATGCTCCAACAACTTCTGCACCACGCGATCCACATTGACATCCGAAGTTTGGAGGAAGAACGGGTCGAAGGAACCAAGACGGAGCCGACCTCAATATGGCCGAAGGAGGGAGCTCCATCACCGGTTCCAAGACTCGAGGCTCAGGAACCGATACCAGTTGAACACTCGGCCCCGAAGTCTGTGGAACCGGTGATCTAACCTTTGAAGAAGAGCTCGGAGCCGATGACTTAGGCTCCGGCGTCTTCGACTCCTTAGAGGACTTCATGCCTGGTCAGAAGCATCCAGAGCCTCTTGGAAAGCCGGTTTCAATAGACCTCTGTCCATTAGTTTCCTCGCCTATCTGTCATGACCCTCCCACTAAAAGAGTGACAGATGGAGCAATCCTCTTGTAAGTGGAGAGGGCCAAGGCAGTAGACGAGGAACTATGGTTGTCAGTGACCGACATTTTCTGGCCACACTGACAACGCTTGAAACCAGACTTTACCTTCTCAGACATTGTAGAATAAAAAGACAACTCCAGTAAAAAACAGTCAAATCCGAAAATAGTTAGTCACAATCGATGTAATTGTCAAATCCGGTAAAAATTTGTCTCAACTATGGAAAGATATGAAGGGTGTAGGCCCCGATAACAAAAATACCGATAAATAAAGTTAACGGTACCAAAAATTAACGGAACCACAACACAATCACACTTGTTAACACTGAAAATATCAACTAGACTAGTATCCTAATAAAATACAACAATAAAAGTTATATCTTAGCTTAGAAACTCTCGAGCTAGCTCCCAACGATGCGTATGCAGCAGCGGCAAACTAGATCTGAGGTAAAGGCAGAGGGGGATTGTGGGTATTAGATTGTCTCGAGCTTCTTCTCGATGCAGAGCTTGCAAGAGGCCGGCACGGAGCCGAGGATCGGCTCCGAACCCATGTGTAAGAACAAACGGCGAGATTGAACACTATCACATTACATAATTGTACCCATTGGGAAGTCAACCAGTCTAGCTAATTACCATGTTGATAATATGCCCCTAAGAGTCGACCCAGTGGTCAGGGACGAGGGTACGCATATAGACAGTAGCCCTACCTTCGACCACCTCGTGTCCACAGTAGTGAGGAAATCCTTTTATGCTGCACAAGTTATAAGTAAGGAAACTGCATCTAGGTCTAAAAAGGTTATTATTCCACTGTACTCTGCCCTTATCAGACCAGAGTACAATGCTCCCTTCAGTATGTACCTGACCAGGCATATGCAGCAACTAGAGTGACCTCAGAGATTCCTTACTAAAAGAATAGTATTACTCTGTTTTATTCACTGTCTTTTCAAACTGTTGCTAGCATGATTATTAGCTTGAATAAAAAGCTGCAAAAATAGTATGAAATATAAAGGGTTAATCTAGAATAATATAAAATGCTGAAAAATAGAAAGCAGTATATGTGCTGGCAAACATATAATAGCCTAAATAGATTTTGGCATCCATGTAAAGGAGTATGTTATTGAGAAACAAAGTCTGTAAAAAATAACTGCGTATACGGCAGCTACAAGGACATCCATGAAGTAAAGAAATGAAACATCAAGCAAGATAAAGATGAAACACAGTGTTGGAACACTACGTTTCAGATAACTGACTTTCCTTGGACCACCGAGCTTAAAGAAAGGACAAATCATAAGTTAAAAGAACAAAGGAAAACTGTTATACAAAGAAAGAACTGTTTTACATCAGGCTCTGGAAAAATACCAGATCTTCTGGTATAACTGTAACCATGCTTAAACAGACTTTGGGTATTTGCCATAGAGAGCTGACAGCATTTGTATTACATGCTTGTAGATCTGAAAAGAAAATGTGAAAGTAAAGCATATTAATTGAAACAGTTATCTTCGTGTATTTATTAACTAAAACAGTTATGTTCTTGTATTTATTGTACTTACTACAATACAGTAATAAGACTAGTTTATCACAATAAGTAGTTAAATGTACTTTGGTACGCTTGCATGTAAATGCAAGTAACAGCAAGATAAACAGCAATGTCTCATCATAGAATTCCTAAATGTCTTCAATGGCGAGCCACAGTTGACGGACCAAATGGTTTCTTATTGTGACAACTACAGCTTCTTTTTTATTTTATTCAGTTAGTACATTCAGTTCATTGTCGCCTCACAGTAAGATGCTGTCCGGTTCGATTCTCAGCTAGAGCGTCTTCTGCATGGAGACATGTGTGAATGGACGTACCTTCGTTGAAGGTTGTGCGTCAGGGCTGGCAACTCGGCACGTAAAAATCAACTGCCAATCATTAGCGGACCGGAGTTCCGCTTTGGCGACCCCTAACCGGGAAAAAACAAAAGACACAAACAAGTACATTCAGTTCCAGTGCAAACGTTTGCCTTCTTCTTCTGTACAGTATCCAGTAGCAGACCAGAGCCTCTCTGCAAATTCCTCAGGTCTTACACATTCCCACAGTTAATCTGCCAACTGTGGTTGACCTCCTTTTCAGAGAATCAACAAGGGACTTTCCACGCTTTTTCGACAGACTTGATCACCTTCCACACAGAAACTGGTAATTCTCTTTTTGTTTCTCATTCTACACCATGAATGCCATAAACAACACAACTGTAAAGTGTAACACTACCTTTCAGGTAGACATTATTAATAATCCAGCACATTTATTGTCAGGATTTAAAGATTGGTATAAACACAATGGTAGCACATGCAGTATTTTATTAGTTAATGTTAATGTCAATGCTTTATGTAAATGCATTATGTTTGTTTGGTATCTTAAACAGCAACATCATTTGTATGACAGTAAATGTTTATGTCCTGTCACCACATGTAAAATGTTACTTTCAGAGTTACAATATCAGTCAAGTCAGTTATTTACAAGATCTTCTGTACATCTTGCTAGACAAAACTGGCATAAAACCACTGCACATTACAAAACAGATAAGAGAGGAAGTTCATGGTGAACTGACAAAAAGATTTAATAAACTACTAAGACACAGTCAGAGTGAGTTTAAAAAGTTCAGACAACATATGCAAACACGTTTTCAAAAGTGCATAAGAGCTTTAAAGTCAGAAAAACAGAATACTGACAAATATAATCTGGTTAGTAAAGAGTTAAAGAAACAGAAGTTAACTGCGCTGATAAGAAATAATTTACGAGGTACTATTCTACCTTTAAAAATGGTTAAGGGTACACAGCACAGACTTTCATTCAGTTAAAGCAAGACACTTAAATAGTGATTTTAAAACCATTTCAAATAAAACAGTTCTAGGGCATAGAAATCAAATAAAAGACATGACTTCACAAGACTAACATGCATGCATTTTTTTTTCATCTAAAGTGCAGCAAAAGGCAGACCACAGCAAATGTAAATTATGTAAATATATATGTTTTAAGCATGTATTAGTTGTCAATATCTCTTTTGTTTCTTACAATATTTTGTAATTGTATGATAGCATAAAAAACTCCAGCAAAAAGTCTTCAAAAGCAGTATTATGCATAGTTAGGCAAATTACAAATGTTTATTATAATTCTAAGAGTTTTATAACTGCATTCTAATATCAAGTTGCAAGTATATTAACGAATGGCAGAAGGTACAAGTAAGTGCTAAAGGAGTTATGGGGTAAGTGTCTGGAATGCGCACAAAAAAAAAAAAAAAAAAAAAAAAAAGTATGTGAGCTCAAATCTTTCCAGGCTGGAATGGGTAGTTACAAAAAATGTTGCATATAATAAAATGTTACTGGCACTGAAGTTTATAAGGTCAAGGAAACAAGACTGGTTGTCGGGCCAAATGGCTTACGTTTTTCTAAAACATTATTGTTAAGTATTCACGTACAACATTAAGCAAAAAGCACAAAAGTCTAATCCTGTTTAGTAATTGTAATAAGATGTCACAATTGTGCATACATGCAATTGATAATTGGTTTGCAAGTAAATACTACGAGTAAAGTCATGGGCTATAGTATGCAGTTAAATTATGCAGGTCCCTTTACAAAAAGGGAAGGTACAAATAACTACTAGTAACAGTAAACGTCTTTTCAAAATTGGTAAAAGCAATTCCTATTACAACTTTGACAGTATAGGCAACAGCAAAATAAATAAGCAAATGTGTAAGGGCAAAGTGTCACAGTCTACGTAACAGCCACAAGGGCAAGCATACATTCAATTCTCACAGTATAAAACAAACAATACTGCAATACAATGATGTATACTACAGGGGAAAGGGCATGCTTTCAATTTTACACTAACTGTGTAAACAGTACTGCAAAATTATGTAATTGGCAAGCTTCAGTTTAATGCTAGGTTTAAAAATTGGACTGAGTGTACATTACAGCCATGTATATACAAATACAAAAACAATCTGGACAAGCAAGTGTATTTTGTACAGTAAATGGTTTATCTATGTAAATATAGCTTGACATTTGTGACGTTTTTTTTTTCCAAAAAACAAGACTGCAGTGCCTTTGCAATAAAATTCTCAAGCATTGTCAATAAATTGCAGTATAAAACATCACTGTATAGAGTCATATTCAGATTCATCCAGTTCTAATAGTAATATTGTCATCATTGTGTTGACAATATTAAACTGTGTTAACTTGCTGTATAAAAGGAAATCTAAAGATTTTGTTTCCCAATGTGTTTCTAGTTAATAGCAATATAACTTGACTATAGACAGTTTTGTATTTAAAATAAAACAGAGGGAATGTATACAGTGATAGATATGTTTAAATATGTATAAATGCATGTGCACATCTATTTGCTAGTTAGATGCATATACACATCTGTTGCTATAATATATGTAAAAATAATATAGTTAGTTAAATACATGTATTTCTGTTTGGTAGCACACATATAATCTGGTACAGCTTGAGACAAGCTGAATGTTCAGTGTCTGGAACATGCTTCAAGGACTATAAATAAAAATGCAGCTGCGAGACAAGGTACGCAGCATTCAACACAGACATCTGCATTTCATTTGCATCATTCTCAACAACAAAACAGAGGGAATTACAATATTTCACGAATAAAACTTGGTAAAAAAATGCTACACACAATAGAACACAAGCCAATTTCAGTTATAAAAAGCATACAGCATGTACGTTTAAAAAAATAACATTTAACACAAATATAACAGCATGGTTAGCTAAACAAGGTCAGGCATACATAAAAGTAGAGAAACATTCAAAGACTGACAAACATTTCAATAAACAGCTCTATTTCTATTAAATGCTGTACATTACCCCCTGAAAATGTAACAGTTCTGACAAGGAAGACATCATGCAAAAATGTCACAGTGTGTAGACAATAACAAAAATAAGAATAAACTCAACAGAGGAAGAAATGGGTATGATTTCTACCAATACTCTTGTTTATTTGTATAAACAACAAAGTAATACAAGAAAAAGGACCATGGGTTAAAAAAACTGTACTTCATGCAGATCAAGCAGTAAAAAGTACCATCCACTTGTACCACGATAGGGCAACAATACCAAAACACAATATTACACTTCAATATTACATTTCCAAGTTTTAAAGATCCCAAATGCAGATTTAAAAGACCTTAGTATGAAAACTAGTAAAACAATATATCTCACAAATTAAACACTTACAAGCACAAGGAAATCCTACTATTTAGTAAGTCATTACAAGTATCTTTGATAGACAGATTACAACTTAGTATAAATGGACAATATTGCCTTCAAATTTCAAAATGTTTGTTAAAGTGGCACCACAGTTTGTGTGTGGTTTCAAATAACCCAGTGTTAATAGTAAAAGACAGAAAATGACACTGCCCATAATTGGTGGGACATATTTAAAGGATGGTCATCATCTGGGACCAAATTGCTAAATTGGTTAATACATCCTGCGTTAATAGTTTTAAGAGTCATAATAATAATAACAGCTTACAATTGTTTTATATGCTTCAGGTTACAAAGAGTTGCAAAAAAAAGTTATGATTGTAAATATGAGTAAAGTGGTAAATGCTGTAAATAGCAATGCTAATGAAACAAATGCAGTTTTTTCTTTTACTGAAGTTTAGTCCGTTCCTCAAAAATACAATAAGGGGAACTGAATGAATAGTGTTATTCTGTTTTATTCACTGTCTTTTCAAACTGTTGCTAGCATGATTATTAGCTTGAATAAAAAGCTGCAAAAATAGTATGAAATATAATGGGTTAATCTAGAATAATATAAAATGCTGAAAAATAGAAAGTAGTATATGTGCTGGCAAACATATAATAGCTTAAATAGATTTTGGCATCCATGTAAAGGAGTATGTTATTGAGAAACAAAATAACTGCGTAGATGGCCGCATCCATGGACATCCATGAAATAAAGAAATAAAACATTAAGAATATAAAGATGAAACACAGATAGTGTTGGAATTAGAAGTTATGTACTCACCATAACGTTCCATCTGAGTAGGTGACTTCATTCGGATGCAACCTGTGGGTATTGGATCCGACCTCGGATCCGAGCCGGCAATTCAAAAGCTTAGGCTCCGAGCTCCTAGCTCCTCCCTCTTACCCATAACCCCTTGCCAAGCCCTGACTGACCTCAGATTGAGTTTGCCTCAAAATACTGACAACAGTACACTAAAACAGCATAAATACTCGCTCTATAAAGGTCAGGGGGATGGAGGGGATGGTTGCATCCGAATGAAGTCACCTACTCAGATGGAACGTTATGGTGAGTACATAACTTCTAAATCTGAAGTAGGCAGACTTCATTCATCTGCAACCTGTGGGACAGAGTCCCTAGCTACCTGAATCTTGGGCGGCCATCATGGAAGGATGTTCCGGAGCACCGCTGAGCCAAAGGATGCTCTTCCTCTAGAAACAACATCCACCTTGTAATGAGAAATAAAAGTATGAGGCGAGGCCCAAGTAGCTGCCGCGCAGATATCATCCAATGAAACATGGGACTTAAAGGCGGCTGATGTAGAAACTGCCCTAGTAGAATGAGCCGTAACCCTCTGAGGAGCAGGTCTGCCTGAAGTGTCATATGCCTGCAGAATACAATTAGCAATCCATTTAGATAGAGTGACTTTAGATACTGCTTTACCCAGAGCAAATTTAGCAAAGGAGACGAACAGCTGATCTGATTTCCTGTGGCCAGCTGTTCTGTTAATATAAAAACGTAATTGTCTATGAACATCCAAGGAATGCAATTTGTATTCTCCTTTGTTTGAGTACTTGGGAAAAAACACCAGCAAATTGATTGACTGGTTAATATTGGATTCAGAAGAGACCTTCGGAAGAAAAGATGGATTGGTCCTGAGGCACACCCTATCAGGGTAGAAAGAAAGATAAGGCGGTTTGACACACAGAGCCTGAAGCTCAGACACCCTTCTGGCTGAAGTGATAGCTACCAGAAAGGCAGTCTTCCAGGAAAGGTATTTTAAATCAGAAGAAGCTGCAGGCTCGAAGGGAGGAGCAGTAAGGGCCTGCAGGACTAAAGACAAGTCCCAAGGCGGTACAACCTCCTTGACTGGAGGCCTTAACAAAAAAACTCCTTTGAGAAATGCTTTGCATAATTTCGCCGTCATAAGGGGAGCTGTGTCATGACCAATGTGATAATGCGAGATAGCTGCCAATTGTACCTTAATCGTGGAAGAACTAGCCCCTTGATGAAAGAGGTCTGTTAGAAAATCCAGCACCGCTGACATAGGTGCTGAGAAAGGATCCAAAGTTCTCTGTCCTGCCCATATAGAGAATCTCTTCCATTTACTCCGATAAACCTGTCTGGTGGAAGGTTTATGAGCAGCCACTAGAATGGCCTTGACCGGTGAAGAGATACCGAGTCCTAATTAAGGTTGGAACTGGAGCAGCCAAGCTGTCAACTTCAGGGTCCGCAGATTGGGAACTGACATTCCCAGAGGGTGAGAGATGAGATCCGTAATTGGATCCAGAATCCATGGTGGATTGATTTTGTGAGACCATACAAAGGGGAACCAAGGCTGTCGAGGCCAGAATGGGGCAATGAGAATCATTCTGCTCCCCAAACTGTAGGCTTTCTGCAGAAGCCTCTGCATCAGAGGAAGTGGAGGGTAGGCATAAAGGAGACCGGGAGGCCAAGCATGCACCAGAGCATCCTCGAACTCCCTGTTGGGGAAGCAGAGCGAAGAAATTGTCGATTTGGCGCTTGAGGGAGAGGCAAAAGATCGCAACAGGGTTGCCCCAAACGGCAAAAATCTTCTTCGCTACTTGAGGATTGAGGGACCACTCGTGTGGAGAAAGGATGGTGCGACTGAGCTTGTCCGCAAGGATGTTGGACTTTCCCGGAATGTGCGTTGCTACCAGAAAGCGTTTGGTGGAAATTGCCCATTCCCAGACTCTCATGGCCTCTCGACAAAGGGGGTAAGACCTGGTTCCTCCCTGCTTGTTGATATACCAGACTACCGACATGTTGTCTGTCTGAATCGCAATAGTCCCTGAAGGAAGAACGTGGTGAAGTGCTTGCAACGCTAGGAGCACCGCCCTCATTTCCAGGACATTTATATGCAATGACGTCTCTGTGGGATTCCACGTGCCTTGGACAATCTTTCCCGCAGAATGCCCCCCCCCACCTGAGGCAAGAAGCGTCCGTGGTCACTGTGGCTCGGGAAATGCAGCGCAAAAAGGTCTCCCTGCCAGGGCTCCGGAGAAAGAAGCCACCACAGAAGGGAGTCCCTGCACGCTCTGCTGACCGCAATCGGAGCGTTTAGAGACGAACAAAGAGGAGACCACTGAACTTGAAGGGTCCATTGAAGAACCCGCATGCGTAAACGGGCATGAATTAGAAGCGGGATAGCTGCCGCCATAGAACCTAGGGCCCTCAGGACCGAAGCTGCAGTTGGAGATTGTTGCAGGATCGCTGTCACATGACACTTCAGGCTGGCGATACGGTCTGGGGTGAGGAAGGCTCGCATTGATCTGGTGTCTAGTCTTCCTCCTATGAAATCTATAATTTGAGTGGGATTCAGAAAAGATTTCTCCCAGTTGATCGTGATGCCCAGCCTTGGTGCTAGTTGAAGAAAGTAATCCCTGGCTGAGCACAGAAGATGCCTTGATGATGCCGTCAGTAGCCAGTCGTCCAGGTACGGAAAGACCTGTAATCCCTGGAGCCTCAGGTGGGCCGCTACCACCGCTAGCACCTTGGTAAACACCCTGGGGCTGAGGTGAGACCAAAGGGAGGACCCTGAACTGATAATGACTGGCTCCCAGCCGAAGCGAAGAAACCTCCTGGATCGCCTGTCCATCCGAATGTGGTAGTACGCATCCTTGAGGTCTATGGAACACATCCAGTCGTTCTCCTCAAGAGGGGAGTATAGATTGCAGGGTGACCATCCGGAACTTTTGCTTGGTTACTGACAGGTTCAACTGGGAAAGGTCTAAGATTGGTCTTAAGTCCCCCGTCTTCTTTGGCACCAAAAAGAACCTGGAGTAAAACCCTAATCCGGTTTGATCTGGGGGAACGCGCTGGATGGCTCTTTTTCCTAGCAGCTGCTCGATTTCGATAGCTGCCGCCTCCCTTTGGTCGGGTGGAACATCTGGGAGGCTGCGAGATTTGGGAATCTTGAATAGGGGTATTGAATATCCTCTGGATATAACTCAAGCACCCAACTGTCTGTTGTTATGGACTCCCAAGAAGTCAGGTGCATCGAAAACCGCCCGACTGCCTCCAGAGACGGACAGCCAGGCAACCCTTCAGGGCTGCTGCGTGGGTCTCTCAGAGAAGGGTTCTCTGGACCCAAAATTGCCAGGAGCCCCCCTGCCTCTGGCACGACGACCTCCCCGTCCTCCTCTGCCACGGAAGGACTGGTTATCCGGAGCAGGTTGGGACTGCTGCGACTTCGGAACCACATCTTCTTCTGTCCCTTTTGGTTCTTAGAGAAGGACCTCTGGGGAGCTGAGAAGCGGACTCGACGGCAGACAGCGTCTTCCGTCCTTTCGCTCTGGACTAATGTCTCGTGAACAGTCTTGCCAAACAAGGCAGAACCATCGAAAGGGGCATTCGCGAAGGTCGCCTTGAAGGGCTCTGCAAAATCACAATGGCGGAGCCAGGCCTGTCGCCTCATGACTAGGCCTGCTCCGCTGGCTCTAGCGGCTCCCTCAGTAGCATGAGACAGTAGCCGCATAGATGTATTGGAAACTGATCTGAGAGTGGCCATTCGGGTGGAGTAAACCTGTTTATCCTCACTCGAGATGGACTCCGGGGGAGATGCAGCGTATTCTTTAATCAGATCCCGCTGCATCCTAATGACATGTGCCATGTAGTTCAGCGCTCTCAAGGAGAAGGTCGCTGAACTAAAAACTCGCTTCCCAATGCGATCCATCAAACGGGACTCCTTGCCTGGAGGATGCACGGAGGGACTCTCCTGGGCCAATTCCCTCTTCGTGGCTGCAGCCATCATCATGGCATCTACTGGGGGACCCTTACTCCAGTGGGTGTGGTCTGATGGAGGAGAAAGAATGCGGTCCGGGTGCTTAGGGATAGGCTCAATGGTGTCCGGATCCTTCCACGCCCTGATGGAGATAAGATCCACCAGGGGGTCAGCAGGAGGGGACACCCAAGAGGTAGAAGGGCCCGCCTCGAATGCCTCCAAGAGCACAGACTCGTCCGAAGAAGCCTTGGGGGCAGACCACCCCCCCCTGATCCTTAACATCTCCATGATGTCTCCAAATGAGACGTCCTCAGGGGGTGATCTAGGGAGCCTTCCCTTCATCCAAGTCCGTGTCTTCAGTGACGGACTCAGGGGAGTCCATGTGCCTCCTCTTGCACTTACGCCCGAGGTACTTCATCGGGGCTGTCCGAGGAGTACTCTTCAGCAGTTGGATGTTCCAAGGGAACCACTTGGGACATCGAGGCGGGCTGTCCCTGGGACCGGCTGGTGGGGCCTGGCCCAACTGCAATGGAGTGCGGATGGAGCCGTGGCAGGGACCGGGGTCCGGATGTCCTCGACAGTGCCCTTTCCATAACGTTGAAAGCCGAGGGGGAGCCAGCTTCTCTAAGCCCCGAGATCCGAGCCCCACTCGGATCCGACGTACGGATCGGAGTCGGAGCCGAAACCGTCGGATCCGAGAGACCAGTGTGCTCCGACCTGGACGGAGCCGAAGACACACCAGCTCCCTCGGATCCGAGGCTCGGCCCTCGGCTCCGAGAGGTCGGGTCCGGCACCAAGCACTCAAGGGATGGGACGGATCCGAGGTGCGCCGACCTATCGGATCCGACCCACCCCCGGATCCAAATCTGCACGGCGCCGATAGCTCCGAACCCGTGGTATGGGTCGGAGAAGGAGCTAAGGGGGCGAAAAAAGGGGTCGAAGCCCCTCCCGGATGGGGGCTAGGAGCACTCCATTTGCATTTGGGCCTGGATGAATTTCCTCATCATCCGGTCCATATCAGCTTCGCTCATAGAAAAGGTTGATCTAGAGGAGGCCACCGAAGCGGACCTAGAGAGCCGCCTCGGTGACCTCCTGGAAGGGCTAGCCTCCTCCTCCTCGGGTCCCGGAGAGAACCGAGGGGAGTGGAGCCGAGGAGGAGGAAAGCTAGAAGGCACAGGGAGGCCCGCTTAGACGGAGGAGCCGAACTGGAAGTTTCGCTCTCCTCTTGTGGTGCTTCTCCTGTGCCTCTCCTTCTGTCTTTCCTTAGAAGAATCCTTCCTCCGGCAAATTTGAGGGAGGTTGAGTCCCAGCCGGAGGGGAGAACTCACAGCAACAGGTTGCTGAGTGGAAGGGCAGAGGCGGCGGTATCTGGGGTAAAAGACCCGCCAGCACCAACTTCGACCTCCGTTCCTCAAAGCCGGGGTTGAACCCTGCACAAATGGTACAACCAGATGACAGGTGTTCAACCCCAAGATGACCAAGACCAGTGTGGCCATCTGCTGGGGATAGCTTATGGCCACACTCGGTACATTTTGAAAACACAGCCTTATGGGCTTCCGACATAGTAACCCTAAGGCCTAACACACAACACACACAAACACTACGCAAAACCCGATAAAATTAAACAAAAAGAGAGAGGAAAGCCTAAACACACTCAACACTAACTGAAACAAGAAAGAAATTAAAGATTTTGAAAAACTTTTTAGTCAAAAACTATCTCTTATCTTTCACCAACGCCAGGAGCTCTGGAATTCCGTAGCTACTTGAAAAGCGGCAAACGAAATCTGAGGTCAGTCAGGGCTTGGCAAGGGGTTATGGGTAAGAGGGAGGAGCTAGGAGCTCGGAGCCTAAGCTTTTGAATTGCCGGCTCGGATCCGAGGTCGGATCCGATACCCACAGGTTGCAGACGAATGAAGTCTGCCTACTTCAGATCACTACGTTTCAGACAACTGAGTTTCCTTGGACCACTGAGCTTAAAGAAAGGACAAATCATAAATTAAAAGAACAAAGAAAAACTGTTAAAGAAAGAACTGTTTTACATCAGACTCTGGAAAAATACCAGATCTTCTGGTATAAATGTAACTATGCTTAAATAGACTTTGGGAATTTGCTATAGAGAGCTGACAGCATATGTGTTGCGTGTTTGTAGAACCAAAAGTCAAATTTAACAGAAATGTCATACTAACTAAAGCAGTTTACTGAAGCAGTTTGCCTCTGTGTATTTATTGTACTTAGTACAATCCAGTATTTAAAGTAGTTGGTTATACTAAGAGTTAATATACTGTGGTGTGCTTGCATGCAAGTGTAAATAACAAGAAGTAACCAACAGAAGGCAGCACATAATTCTTCACTTACAAAAAGAATACAAGACATAACAAACCTGCCTTATGCAGAGTGCCTTAAAGACTTTTCCCTCTACTCAGTCTCCTACATATTGCTGAGGGGTGACCTACTCCTGGCTTACAAGACATTCACAAACCCCGCACTTATGAATGTCCTGCATATTCGTAAGTCATCCAGCACCAGAAATACAAGGTCTAAGGACCTGAATTTTGTCTGTGACTTAAACAAAACATGCTGGAGAGACAGATATCTGTCCCAGAGACTGACACTTCTATGGAACAGACTTCCCATCTATGTGAAGTTGAGTTCATCTATTACCCAGTTTAAACACAACCTAGACCTGTGGATGAGGACTAGGAAATTTACACCAAACCTGGCACGCATGTCCCTTATGGACAGAGGTAGCTTATAAATGCCTGGCCCTTGATGTGCTACTTGGATAGGCAACATTATTCTTTTGGGAAAACTAGGCTAGGCTTACAAAGGTCCCTTGTGTTGTTAGCCTAGTAACAATATGTGAATCTTTGAATTTATAAGATCTGCAACTTTTTCAAGAAGATTCATATTTTTGCCTCTGTGAATACTTTTATACACCAGCTAGATTACCCAAGATGTTTCCAACTATGGGGGATAGATACTGGTGTTGTGCTGTACAAGTAAGAGGAAGTTGTGACCATATGTTTTGGAAATGTGGTAGAATATATGAATGTAAGAAAGAACTACAAAAAGTTGGGTGTGTATCAGGGGAAATAAAGTGAATTTGCCAAATAATTAGTCCTACTGAGTTCAAACCCTGAAGCCTAGTTGTAGTTAAGTATCTGACCCTCCTAACATTACTTATGCTGGTAGCTAAGAAATCTATAACTAAAAGGTGGAAACTTAAGGAGGGTCTAACATTTAGAGATGCAGTAGATTTGATGGAAAATGTTCATAAAAGAGTACAGGCAGCAAATAAAAGGACAATACCAAGACAACAAAAAAGAAAATGGCAACTGACGAACAGATTTATGCAAAATGTAATCTGAAGAAAAATATAAACAATAAATTAACCTGTTAATCTATCAGAATTTATCCATACCTTTTCTCTTATCTTATGAATACAATAGACAGAATTACATAGAGGAAATAAGGCAGGACACTATTTATGTATTTTACATTTGTTTAAAGGGAGTGTCCGACTGAGCCAAAAAGGCCCATTTTCAGTGGAGGCCCGGGGAGAAAAGCTCCAAGTTACATAGTAAACAGTGTTATGACAGAAAAAAAAGAAGTTGTGTCTTACCAAAACATTCCATCTGCGTTGTCAATCTTCATCTATTCTTGACTTGTGGGTATGGTTCTGATCCTCGGAACTGATCTGGACGATATACAGCTCGCGTCAGTCAAAAATCTCTCGAGCTGCTAGTCTACCCACAATTCCCCTCTCTGCATTACAACAGACTGAGTTTGCAAGCATACTGAAGACGACATTCTACCTAAAGCCAGAAGCCTTGTCCAAGGTATCCCTAACAATAAAGCCCAGGACAAGATGTTGCTCCACCAGAACTCCAAGAGAGGGGGCAGGTGGGAGGGACGGAAGAACAGATGAAGATCGACAACACTGATGGAACGTTATGGTAAGACAACTTCTTTATTTGATGTTGTCAATCTTCATTTATTCTTGACTTGTGGGACAAAGTCCCCAGCTACCTTAGATCCTGAGTGGCCCTATGGAAGTACATTCCTGAGAACCATAGAACCAAAGGAGGCTCTCCCCCTGGCGACAATATCTAATTTGTGATGAGTAATAAAATTATGTGGTTTAGCCCATGTTCCAGCTGCGCAAATTTCTGAACTAGAACCTTTAGAATGAAAAACTGCTGAAGTCGCCACAGATCTGGTAGAATGTGCCTTCACTGGCATAGACGGTCTTAAATTTTCTTTCAAGAAAATGAAGGAAATGCAGTCCCTTAACCATCTAGACAGAGTAACCTTAGAAACAGATTTGCCCAAGGTTGCACTTGCAAAGGACACAAATAATTGTTCTGATTGTCTAAATTGCTTAGTTCTATCCAGATAAAAATGTAATTGCCTGTGTATATCCAGAAGGTTCAGGCAGTATTCGCCTTTATCAGAAAAAAATTCTGAAAAATACAGGCAAGTCTATAGATTGATTGATATTGGTCTCTGAAATCACTTTAGGAAGGAAGGTCAGGTTTGCTCTGAGTGACACTCTGTCTTTATGGAAAACTAAATAAGGAGCTTTAGAACACAGAGCCTGTAATTCAGAGACTTGTTTCACTGAAGTAACAGCTATGAGAAGCAAATGTTTCCCATAAATAAATTTTAAGTCACAGGTAGCTGCAGGATCAAACTTGGTAAAGTAAGAGATTGCAATACAACAGTCAAGTCCCATGGTGGTAACGGATCCCTGAAAGGGGGCTTTAATTGTGTAGTACCTTTAAGAAAAACCTTGCAAAGCCTGTGGCAGATTAAAGGCCGGTCACAGATACCGTTATGGAAATTTGAAATAGCTGCTAAGATAACCTTGATTGTGGAAGCAGATGTTCCTTTACTAAAAATGGTAGGTAGAAACTCTAGAACTTTTTCTACTGGTGCTGAAAAGGGATCTAGACCATTATCAAAAGCCCAACTAGAAATTCTCTTCCATTTACTACAGTAGTTATTCTTGATGGATGGTTTATGGGATGCCAACAAAATGTATTGTACAGGAGAAAGAATACCATTATGCATGGCAACTAATGGAATTGGAGAAACCATGCGGTTAGCTTGAGGGTCTGTAGACTGAGGGGCATTAGTCATGGAGGGTGGGACAGAAGGTCCTGAGCTGGGTCCAGAATCCATGGGTGGTGAAGTAGATGAGGCCAGAGGAAGGGCAAACCATATCTTTCAAGGCCAGTAAGATGCAATGAGGATCACTTTGCTTCTCAACCGAGCTGCTTTCTTGAGCAAAAGAGGGATCAGAGGGAAGGGGGGAAAGGCATAAAGGAGACCGGGGGGCAATCATGGAGAAGAGCATCTCTGAGGGACTCCCCTGAGATCATCTTCTCTACTGTGGAGTTCGGAGACCACTTGTGTGGTATGAGAATGCATCTGTTCATCTTGTCTGCAATCACATTTCATTTGAACTCCCCGGGATGTGTGTTGCTATCAGAGAATGGTTGGAAGTTATGGACCATTGCCAAACTCTAAGGGCTTCTCAACCCAGAGAGTAGGACTTGGTTCCCCCCTGTTTCTTGATGTACCTGACTACAGACATGTTGTCCGATTGAATCGCTATCATCCCTTGAGGTAAGGCAGAATGAAATGCTTGCAACGCCAAAAGCACTGCCCTTAGCTCTAGAACACTGATATGCAGATTGGCCTCAGAGGGGGACCAAGTCCTTTGGACTGTCTTCCCCAAGATAATGCCCCCCACCCCATCTGGGAAGCATCCATGGTCACTATGGCCTTGGGCTGCGGGGGGGGGGGGACAAAGGGCAGCTTAGAAGAATCTCCTCGGAATGCATCCACCAGGTTAGGTTGTTTTTGCATGGAAATGAAAACCAAGTGATGCATGGGGTGGGTTAGGATAGACCATTAGTTCGCTGAGCTGGTACTTTGTTTAAGTGAAGGACAGGATGAACCTGTGAATGTATTTTTTGCAACTTGTGGCAGGGAAACGATGCCACACAAGACAGAGTGTTGAGATGAGCCCCGATGAATTCCATATCCTGAGAAGGGTTTATTTGAGACTTCATCAGACTGACTGTGATGCCCAGCTGTTGAGACGGTTCCAAAAAGAAGTCTGTAGTTTGTAGTAGTAGATGTCTGATGGAAGTGGTGAGGAGCCAGTCATCTAGGTAAGGAAACACCCATAATCTGTGCAACCTCAAATGTGCTGTGAATGCTGCCATCCATTTGGTGAACACCCTGGAGGCTGTGGTGAGACCAAAGAGCAGCACTCTGAATTGGTAATGACTGGCTTCTAGCTGGAAGTGCACATCCAATCATTTTCCTCTAAAAAGGGAAGTATTGACTGAACCATGACAATCTGGAATTTTGACTGTTGGACAAATTTGTTTAGAATGCTGAGGTCCAAAATTGGTCTCTTGTCCCCTGTTTTCTTTGGCACTAAAAAGAATCTTGAGTAAAATCCGGATCCTACTTGATCTGGTGGGATTTCTTGGATGACTCTCTATTCTAGCAGTTTTTGTATTTCTAATGCTACTTGATCCCTCTGACTGGGTGGAATGTCGAGGAGTTTTGCTTGAGTTCTCGGGTAAAGAGTAAACTGGATTAAATAACCTCTGGAAATGATCCTTAGCACCCAGGCACTGGTAGCTATGCATCACCATGCGGTTGGGTGCAAGGAAAATATTCCCTCGACTGCCTCCAGAGGTAAGCAATCAGGCCCCATTTCAGGATCAGTGATAGGGTTGACCAGAGAAGGACTCCCTAGAACCCTGATTCTGAGGACCACCCCTGCCCCTGGGACAGCGTCTTCCATTGTAACTCCCCCCACTGCCCTGAGGGGAGTCTGAACCATGTGTGCCCTGGAAAGGCTTCTCGGTCTTCTTGAACCACATCTTACCACTCCTTTGATTCCTGGAGTAGGATTGTTGAGGAGTGGAAAAATGTATGCTCACAGCAGACAGTCTTTCTGTCCTTTTCACACCTGGACAGAGTTTTCTATACTTTTGGCCCAAACAATGAGGATCCGTCAAAGGGGGTACTGATGAAGGAAGAATTGAATGGGTCCACAAACTTGCACAGGTGCATCCAAGCTCGTCACTGAATAGCAACACCTGAACCTGCTGACCTGGTCACCCCTTTGGCTGTAAGTGCAATGAGCCTCATGGACAAATTTGAAATAGACTCTAGGGTAGCTAATTGAGAGACCAATTTTTCTTGGACTCCCTCAGTGACTGCTCCTGTCAGGGTCTCTGACAGCTCCTTGACCAGACCCTTTGAAGTCTAGTGAAGTGTGCCAAAAAATTAAAGGACCTGATGGAAAAGGTCGATGATGCATAGAGCCTCTTCCCAAATCTGTCCATTGCCCTGGACTCTCGGTTAGGGGATGTACAGTAGAACTTTCCTTGGCTAGTTCTTTCTTAGCGGTGGCCGCTACCACCATGGCATCAACTACTAAGCCCTTTGCTCAATGTGGATGGTCTTTAGGAGTACAAAGTATAGGTCTCCATGGGATAGGTTCTACAGAGTCAGAAGCCTTCCAAGCCCACTGAATGATCAACTTAATTAGATCGTCGGCAGGTGGGGTCACCCAGGAGGTACAGAGGCAAGCACCAAAGGCCTGCAAGTACATGGATTCCTCAGGGGAAGGGTCTCTGGGCTTCTAGACACCCCTTTGTTTTAGGATCTCAAGAATGTCTCCAAAGGAGACATCTTCTGGGGTGACCGTGGGGAACCCTCCCCGTCATTGAAATCCATGACGGATTCCTCGGAAGAATCAAGGTGTTTCCTCTTACACAATCTCTTCCAAGGAGGCTCTTCAGTGGGAACATTTGAAATGGACTTGGAAGAAGGAACACCTTTAGTAGGCAAGTCTTGCAACCTTGTGGCTCACTGTCCAAAGGTCAAGGTTGTCGGTAGAACCGAAAAACTTGGGGTCACAGGGAGAGACTCAAGTAACACAGGAGCCACCTGAGAAGAGGCAGTGGCCAAAGTTCTTTCCATGGCTTGAAATGCAGGCCTTCCTGAGGAGGGACGGCAGCCCCGAAATGAGATAGACAAACTCAGAACTGGGGTCACACCCTGCCCTAAAAGACCCACCTGACAAACCGGAACTGAAAATGGGTCTCCTATCGGCGCAGCCCAAAGAGGTAAGGCTGGCTCCATAGAAAAACTTGGGACCAGCTCGAACCCTTGGGCCCAATGGCGAAGACACAGTCCCAGGGACCCAACAGTGCCGAAGGTACAGAAGGCATCACAATCAGACTCAAGAGTTGAAGACAAAAAGGCTGTCGGCACCAAAGCCACTGGAACCTGTAAAGGAGTTGAGAGCTCTAAAGCCTGTGAAGAGGTTAGAGGAGGAGAGTAAGAAGGGGTCATAGGGGAGAAACTCCATGCACCAGAAGGGAGATGGAGTTGAGAAAATGAGGGAAGACCCCTAGTTGTCAGGATCTGATCCACCAACCTTACAATATCAAGTTCAGAGAGACTTCTGGTGGAGTGAATGAACAACCCAAAAGGAGACTCGTGTCTCTCCTGGAAAGGGCTGGGAAGTTGTCCCAACAAAGGGATCCAAGGAGGGAGAATAAATAGCCCTGGTGGAAATATCAGACTTCGGCACCATCTGCTGGGCTGTGGGGATACTGGCGCTGGCACTGAAGTAGTGACAGTAGGTGCCGGTGCCGGAACTGTAAACAATGTAGGAATGGTAAGTAGTCACAGACTGGATAAGTGTCAGGGCCGGTGTCGAAGGCACCAGTATTATCATCGGTGCCAAAGATTCAGACCACTCTGAAAGCTTCGGAACTTTAGCTTTCAGTTCCAAAAAGGAGCCTGCAGATGCAAGCTTATGCTTCTTCACAGTCGGTGCTGAGGGAGATGTCAGCACCAAATGGGAGGATTTTGATCCAGAGGCCAGTGGAGAATGGTCGGCCTTGGACAAGGCTTCCTCGAATGCGGCTTTAAGGAGCCCTTTGAGAATATGTTTAGTTTTCCTCTCTGCTAGAGTTCTGTTGCTGAAACCCTGGCAGATGGTACAGTCAACACTCGAGTGGGGCACACCCAACCAATACACACAACAGTCATGGTTATCTGAGTTTGGCATTTTTCTGCTGTACTCTGTACACTGTTTGAAGCCCATAGTGGAGGCTTTTAGGTTTTTCTGCCACTGCCCTGAATAAAATACAGGAAAAGGCACAGAGAAAAGAAAGAATGAATTAATGACAGAAACCCAGTCACACTGTCAAGATGAAATCTACCACCAATGGTAGAAA
>NC_056737.1:1844682241-1844862936 GCF_019279795.1 Protopterus annectens
TCTATTTTTGGGTCAAAGACACAAGAGGAACATCTCAGTCTACCCTTAGCATGTCAAAGCTGTGACAGATAATTCTATATTTTTTGGGATAGATATACTAGGGAATTTATCATTTTAACCAAGAATAGAGGGTAAAAGCCATTGCAGATATGTTCAATTCTCTTATATGGGAATACTTCAGTAGCAATGTGGCACTGATGAAGGTGTAGTTATAAAGACACTTATGGCTTGTGTACAAGTGTCTATAAACAGACTGAATCACTGTGATGACTTGCAGTAGAGAGGGGTTGTACACATTCTATTAAGACCTAATGTAAACAGAAAGTTGGTTAGTGGGTGAATTATACAGGAAAGATGTGGCCATACTTTAGTGCTGGCCTATATATCCTTATCAGGAGAAGCTGAATAAATGGAACTGTACAAGTGTGGCATTACTTATGTATTTTTAAGAATCTGTGGGTAACAGGGGAGCTGTGAATAGTCTGGTGGCCTACAAACTCAAGAAATTGAAGACAGAGATAAAAACAAGTGAAATGGGATGAAAAGAGATGGTTGTGATTTGATCATGACGTTTTATGATGTCAGTACTGGAAGAATGTTATCTTTGTAGGGCTTTATATGGTTAAATGAACAAAAAACTGAATTGTGTACAAAATGTTAGAAAAGGACAGAAAGCGAGAAGATGGTTACTCAAGAAGGGAGAGCAGGGTGTGTGTCAAGGCACCATATGCAAAAAAAACCCTGCTACTAGAATTAACAGAGAGACTTCTGGACTTCAGCAATACAAACTCTTTGGACCAGTTAGTCCTCACCCCAACCAGGGGCAATAAAATGTTACACTTGGTCCATACCAGTATGGAGCAGCTTTCTTCCCCACCAACTGTACATTCCTCCCTAGTCAAATCAGGCAAGTTAATCACATTTACCATACAACTGAAACCTGAAGCATTGATTCTTCCAATACCCCGGTAATCAAAGAATATACACAGGATAATCTACTAAAACTGAGTGATGACATGGCTAAATTCAAAAGCCCCTTCCATTGCTTATGGAGAATCCTTCAATGCTAAATTTTATGCACCTGCAAATAGCTGCACAAACGCAGCTGTCTCCTCAGAAATAAATGCAACGTAAAATCAAAAATAAACCCTTATGATGGTATCCAAATATAAACAGGCTCTACAATAAAAAAACTCACTGCATGCAAAATAAATCAAACTCTCAAGATGCCAAAAAGTCTTGTCAAACTAAACAAGGAACTCTGGACCCTGATCAAATCAATCAAAGACAGACATGGGGTAAAATAACCCCACAGCCTTCTTCAATTATGTTAAAAATGTCAAGAAACAATGCCTAGCAGTATGCAAAGCTAATAGTAAATACTATCACATACTCAGACCCACAGGACATAGCCAATCTACAAATAGACATTTAGCTCAGACTTTACTCCCCTCCTATAATATTCTCAGATCACATACCCATACATATATTCCCCTCAGATCTCCCAAGAACATGTTTTCAATGTGCTGTCTAGAGCCAAGAACACTAAGTCTATGGGGCCAGTTAATATGCCGGGCAGTTAACATACCACAAAGGTGGGGCTTCAATGGACCCGGGTAATTCTAAACCAATAAGCCTGACCAGTTTCATCTGCAAGGCCATGGAAAGGATCATTATGGAATTAACATATAAGGATATAGGTAAACTACAGACTCTTGCCCCAACCCAATCTCAATTTGTCAAGGGCAGGTCCTGCTGACTTACACTAGTTGATGTCTTTGAAAAAGTCACTAAAGCAGTGGATGAGGGTAAAACAGTGCATACCACATATCTAGACTTGCAAAGGCATTCAAAACCATCCCATGCTCATGTATCATAGACAGACTCTCTCAGCTAAGTGTCAACTACCATTTAACTTTCTGAATATTAAACTGGTTCAAAAATAGAACCCAGGAAGTTACAGTGAGTGGCTCTATCTCCTCCAAAAGACAGGTCACTAGCAGTGTACTGCAGGATTCAGTCATTGGGACACTTCTCTTTGGCATTTATTTCTCAGATGTCAAAGTGAACGTTAAGGGTTTGTGGCTGACAAAGTATGCAGATGACTGCAAACTTGGTGCCATCATGAATTCCCCAGAGGACACCAAGATCCTCCAAGAAGGCCTGTCCCAGACAGATAGCTGTGTCAAAACCATGGACTAAAACTAAATTCCAAGAAGTGTATAAACACATCCTACAGCAAACATTACTTTCCTTGTAACTATCAAATTGACAACACACCCCTGAAAATTGATCCCATCTTCACGGATCTGGAAACCCATGTCAAGAACTAACTGTTCTTTGACCACATATCCACTGTTGTAAGAAGTCCTTTTTCATCACACAGCTTATATATAAATGTTCCACCTCCAAGGATGTAACTCTTCCACTGTACTCACAACTCATTAGGCCAATCATGGAATATAGTGCCCCTTTCGACATGTACCTCTTCCAACACTTCTCATAACTCGAATACCCACAACTCCTCCTCACTGAAAAAATCATGGCTTAAATCATAAAAAAATGATGCAGAATATCTGAAACCCTAGTGCCTCTTTACAGTATCATGCAGCCTCTGCCTTGCAACATGGAGCTTAAACAGATCCTATTCTATCCAACCTATTATACATTTGCAAGTCCAATGGTACCATAAATACTGGCGCAAGGGATCTCAAATTTTCTGCAAAGTAAATAGAACATGTTGGGAGGGTAAGGTTTGTATCACAGAAAATACCATCTTCCAATCCACATAAAGCAAAGTAATCCTTTCGCTCTATTTAAATGTAATTTGGACAAATGGCAAACTACAACTCCCCCCCCCCCCCGGTTAGCACCCCTGTCTCTCATGGATACAGGAAACATACAAAACATCCCAGCATACCATTGTTCAGCCCTTCTCTGGGTTATTCGTATGCAAAACTATCATGGAATATAAGACTAGACTTCTTAACATCCCCACAGATCAATAGCCTAGTAAGCACCTATGAACCTACAAACGAAAGTTAGCAAAAAATAAATGATACAAAGGCAAAAGCAATATCATGAATGAAACAAAACATTCTGAAGTGACTGCTTTAATACTGATGGCTGCCCCAGCTCTGTGGCACAGAGGAATAAAACCCTGACTGCAAATCAGACAACCCAAACTTAAATAAATAATGACTTGGCTGTTAGATTAGCTAGGGAAGAGATGACAAATGAGCATGTACAGCTTGTTCATCCTGTTGAGGTAGCCTGATAGTTCCTGGCCACTTTACCTGCTACTCGAGTGCTAGAAAAAGGCTCTAGGCAAAGAAAGCAGGTAGATGGTGTAAGTAAGATGTGCGCTGCAGCTACTCAGACTAGTGATAATAACTGTTGTCTTCACATGCAAAGGAGAATGCATGCACAGGATAGGGGGCATATGTAGTCCCTGCAGTGCTGCTCACTTCACCAGGTTGAGATCATACCAGTAAACATCTTCATAGCCCATATCCTAGTTGAAGCAAAGCTGCTGTGGGGGCATATACAGAATAGTTCTCAACTCAGGAAAAAGTATAAAGGTCACCAAAGGGCCCGACCTTGGAGGTAAGCAAGACTTATTGGGCTAGGGGCCACCAGCAGAGTACGCTGACAGGAGGATGCATGCAAGGGGCAAAAAATCCCTCATGACCACCAGGATGATAGCTCCTCCTCCTGCAGGTGATTCTCCATGCACTGTACTAGGCACATAGTATGGGAACTCACAAACTGAGTCTGTTTGGGGAAGCCTGAAATCAGCAGGCAAGGGGGCAAAAAGTACACTATAAGTACACTGAAAAAATATCCTTTAGTACTGAGGACTCAAAAAATAAGATATCTGTAACAATTTTAACATGACAACAGTAGTTTACAAAAATACATTTAAAGGAAGATGGCAGCTTCCTGCAAAGACCTCTGACTGCTTTGCCAACTACATCTGGATCTTCTATAAAAGAAAGATGAAGAGTCAATTACATTTAGGAAGGAACATGCGTTGCAATTTAGGCAGGGACTAAGGTTGCAAATATGCAATTAAGGTAATTTAATACAGTAATACAGAAATTGGAAGATTGGATCCTTCTACTAAAAGGAGTAGTGGGTAGTTCTAACAGGTTGTTTTTCATAAAAGTAATTATTTAGCATTTGCAAGTTTGAGTTTAACTGCTGTGTAAAGTGCATTGTAAAAAAGCACTAAAATAAAATTTGTGTTAAGAATATAAGAAGGTAAAGTAATGTACTGCAAGAAGTTGTGCAGAAAGTTATTAACACATATATTTGTGTATTTGCTACAGACTGGCACATCCCTTCAATCAGTAGTATACATCTGTTTCTCATTATCACACACTGAAAGCCAGACTTAACTGCTTCTTGACAGATGCTACATTGTGTGAGGAAAATGAAAGAAAATATGATTTTGCCATGGCTTTCTCAGATCACAGCTCTATCACTGTAGAAACAAAGGTACAAAGCAATAATAATAAATAATGTAAGTTAAAGCTAAATGAAAAAAGCACAAGAGGTAACAAAGAAATAAAAGACAGTACAGCTGAGTGTGTTAAAAGCAGATCTTCAAGACTGAAGTATTTTTAGTCAAATCACTTGAATGTTCTTACTTCCTCTGTCCATTTCTCAGTGCACATTTACCCAGTAGCAGATGAAGTGCAGTTCTTCAACTTTACCATTCTTTTGATACTTAAGGCTAAGCACTTTGCAATGATGCAAGTGAAGTGCATGTAGAGCAATGATATATAAATACAAGTATGACAATTTGTAATGTTGTTCAAGGCAAATACAATCTGGGTATAAGTTTACAAACTCAGACATCACATAAAATTGTAAAAAATCTCAAATCACAAACAAAACAATCAGCTGTAATAACCAGGCATAAGTCTTTGTTATCTAAATATAAAACCAAAACTTTCCAAAAATCTTAAAGTAAGCCTAAAAAATGATTAATGATTATAGACCTAGCTTAATTTATTATAAGTTTTATCCAGATCGGAACATAATCATACAATACTGCAGTTCAAGAATAAAGAAAAAAGTCAAAGGACTTCAGGAAATTGTTACATGCATTAATCATAAAGTATAAGTGTTCAAAAAAATCCAGTATTCCCATTGGTCAAAGTTCTACAGAAAAAAAAGATTCAGGGGCTACCAGAAAAATCTAAAATCCAGAAAGAATCCCAAAATTAACACAGAACAGTCACAATTCAGATGTCTAAAAGACAAAGGCAGGCATGTAGACTGAAAGCCACAGTAGCTGTTAAGAATGTTGTAAGTAAAACAGTCAAGGGATCCCTGTAATAAACAAGTTTATTTCACAACCACAGCAGGACAGCAGCAACGTTACCAATCTACTGAAATGAAAGCTAAACCATCAAGGAATTGAGCCTAAGCAACAAGTAGCAAAACTGAACACTGTAAGGAGTTTAACGGCCAAAGTGCCAAAGCTAGGAAGGCAGAAATTATTTACATTGATTAAGTCCATACAACAGTCCTCTAATCATGATCTTCAAAAAATGTAATATTGGCACAGCTAACTTTTAACGGATGTCAAAGGTGAATGATATAAAATGTTCTAAACATTAAAAAATATACTACAGTCAACATGCAAAGCAAAGAAATAATTAGAAAGCTGACTGATGCTAACTCAGTTATCCAGATGCAATAATCTACAGTTCTAGCTGGAAATGGTCTGATGTACGATGCGACCAGGCGCAAACATCATTGGTCTTGTGCCAGTATATTCAAAGCCATCATCAACTTGAGCTATTTTCACTTATTGACAGTAAGGACCTTATTCTTTGCCTTGAAAGGATTGTCCTCCCATTGCCAGAGATCAATAAACTAGGAGTTAGCCTCTGAATATGAACCCTGTAAAAATAAAATGCAACAAAGCAACTTCATAACCACATGCAACAATACATCCAGAACTGTACAGGGAAATGCAGGGAGAGTAGCATAAATTAATAACTTCTTTCTTGAAGATATTCTGTTGCGTACCTCATTCAACTGTACTATCTTTGATAGAAGGTGTTTCATCAATTAGTTATAACATTGGGAATGAATTCCCAGCAGTACCCCTCCATTATACCAAGTCAAAGCATCCCATTCATGACAGCAAGTGAAACTCCTGTACTATGTTGGGAATGATTATCCAATTTGTGGAGCCATTAGATACCAGATTTATTAATTTCCTTGGTAGATACGGCTTGAAAAGTAGCTGTTGACTTGGGGAAGTCAAACTTCACCCCCTCCACATCCAGTTTAACCATACATTTAAAAATTTAAAAATTGCCTACTCACTTAGTTACAGTATGTTTTGTCATCTAGCTTACCTGCCCACTGATCTGTCTTTCTGAAAAAGATGGCTATAGAGAAACAGAGCAATATTATGCTGTCCGCTTGATAAGCTACCACTTTTAATCACAACCATGGTCAGCTGTACAAAAAGTACAGCTATGTCAAGGAAGAAATATTACGATATGTACATAGCATGGTATGTCTGTCAAACACCTGAGAGAATTTCTACACAAAAGTTTAAGTTTTACAAGCATAGAAAGCTTTACTCATACGATTATACCATATATAGTTATAATTCAAACTGAACTGGGGCAATCAAGCAGGATCACAGAAAAGAACCCCAATATATCACAGTCAGGTGCTGATTATTACTATAAAATTATTAAATGACTAAATAAGTATTCATAAATTAGTATTAGGTTAAAGCTAGCCAAGAAAGATCAAGAACAATATTTTAAACAGAATGTAAATCAGGTACATACAGGCTGAAATTCAGAGATATTGTGCATAATGTGGGTCTAGTGTATGAGGTGACAGGAGTCCCTACCTAAGATTCACTTCTAGTCATGTTTCGGTATAAAGTAGAAGATACATTACTGCTGGCAATAGGCTAAACAGATGCAAAGTACTATGCATAAATGAGACACACTCCATAAATATAGGCTGGTACCCAAAGCTGGATCTAGTACAAGGTGACATAGGCAGCTGTCTAGGGCTTGGTGCTGTATGGAGAGCCCAACCTGGCTTAAAAAATGCTCCACCTCAGCTGAAATGTACACATGCATGGGAGAGATTTGTTCCAATTCTGCCTTTCAGCTGAGAAGCAAGTACACATACATGGAAGAGATGTGTTCCAGTTCTGCCTTTTAGCATCTCATGTCAGACTGGTCAGCAGTTTTTCATTTGAGGAGAAAGATGTCAGCTGTTGTGTGGGATATTTAGACTAGGCACCTTTTCCTTGATAAGAGTGCAAATAACTAAAACAGACAGAGATTCTTTTTTGATGATAATTTGCATTGCAGCTCTTGCACAGATGCTGAGCAGCCTGTTTTTTATTTATGAAGATGCAGACTTATTTACTTAGAGAGAATTCCATTGCCGAACAGACTTTTTTTTAATTTACTTAAGTAGACAGAATCTTATGGAGACAGAGAATCACATATCTTAACAGACTGTTTTTTATTAACTTATGTGGAGAGAATTGAGGAGAATGTTTTGCAGGAGCGAGTAAGTGGGTCTGCAAGTGTGCACGTGAGGAAGTATGTGTGTGCGTGTGCACGTGTGTGTGTGTGCGTGTGTGTGAATATACACAGCCTTCACTTGTGGTGGAAAAACATAAGAAAATAACAGTTGACAGAAAACTTTTCTATACCAAATTTCAAGTTGAGTACATTGACTGTAACCTCAACAAAGTCAAATATTTCTTGATGCCTTGAAAGAGATAGGACTCTTAAGACCTTTGATAAAACTAAATAAAGGAACAGAAATATGGGAGTAAGTAATCACTGCAAGCATTATAGATGTATGTATGCATGCATGCATGCATGTGACACTGCGTATGTTTTCCAGTCTTCCTCCAAGGGAGATTTCTGCATTCACTGCTCAGTTTCTGTTCCAGTCTCCAAGGGATTTCCGGATTTACTGCCTGCTGCATATTGGGCACACAGAATTTGATGACTGGGATATATTTATTCTAAATTCACTGCCTGCTACATATTGTATGGATTTCAGACACATACAATTTGATGACCAGTGTGTCTTTGCAGGACACTTCCTAGCACAACCATGCCCCACAGGTAATGCACCATGAAAGTCTACAGTGCATACACACAAGCATGTCATTAAAATCCAGTGAACAGATATTCCCCATAATATTACATATAAATGCATTTGCAGTCTTACACATACTCATGTACACTACAGTGTACCTTCCACATTATAAATCCACACTGTCCATGTCTTGGCACAATGTCTTCAACACAGACCCGGCAGACTAGAGATGCTAGTATATCACATGTAGAAAGGACCCATACTAGTGGATGCACTGTTCAGTCATCTATGAACACACAGGCGGGTGATGACATCTGACTGGGAATTCAGTTCAGTAAGGATATGCAGATGATCTGCAGTACACACAACTACATAATGAAGCATACAAATGACACTCTCTTTCTGAATAATGTACTACAGGACAGAGTATCACAAACTGCCCCTACTTTATGACTACAGCAATGCAATGCAGGCTAAATATCTTTATGTGTGCATGCATATACATAATACACACAAACACAGACACACACACGCACACACACATATATATATTTATATATATATATATATATATATATATATATATATATATATATATATATATAGGGCACACAGAAAGTTAGCTCATGCCAGAGATAATATGGCACTGTAGCACTATATGGTTATTGAATGGAACAACATCCTATACCTCCATATTACAGGTTAGTGCACCAATGTTGTATTGTACCAAGTGTTGACAGGTATAATAAAGTATGCTGCACTTAATACATTAACAGATGGTATGATGATGATTCTGTTAAGAATGACATTCTGGCTGATGCATCATGATCTTTAAGTGTATGCCTAAAATAGGTTCATATTAAGCTTACAGCTTCTTGGATTCATATTAAGCTTACAGATGAAGTGCCACCAAGAAACTCAGCCACAAAACCCCTGGGCACTGAAAGTAAATTACTTGCCCCTGATGAGATTATTTCTACATCCCCCAAGCTTGAATTTATAGTCCCCCATCCAATAATACAGTATGGTTTTGAAATTAGATGGTGTTTGCATCATACTACTCATAGCTGCTAATCTTCATAAATGCTTTTACCTAGCCATTTTCCAATACAGATGGGACACAGAGTTGCACTGTGACATTCTGTTACCATCATTCAGGAGGCATTATATTTTCACTATATTGTATTGTAGTTATTTATTTACAGGTATGTAAACTGGATCACTTAGGCCATTTTTCAGTCATGAAAAGAAAAGAGGAAAGATCCCAAAATACAATTAGGCAGCCTTTTCCAAAAAAAAAAAAATGTATCCACCACAAGGGTGCTAAAGACACGGAAAGAATTCCACATCATGATATGCCCAACTGCACTTTCTAAGTGAATGCACCTAGGAAAGTAAAGTGTGTCTTATCCAAAAGGAAGAGTTTAATCTTAAAAGAGAAAGTTCCTCATATTACCTGCCAGTCTATCTATCTATCTATCTATCTATCTATCTATCTATCTATCTTTCATTAATTGGGTTACTTCCACTAGGACTGTGACATCTTTTCAGGAAAGATCTGAAGTGGTATTCACAGCGACTAGAGTGAATTAGACAAGGGCACCAGGTGACTTTCCCTACTCTTATCATATGGGGACACTATGGTGATGCTTCTTACTTCCGGTCTGACAGTGAAGGCAGCTCAGAGGTGCAATGAGCAAGGATGGAATGTGTCACAAGTTGTGGCGAGTTAAATTCACAAAGGAAAATCTTTGAAGATGGAAGGCAAGGAGGAGGTGCAAAGCAGAGAGGTGACTTTGAAGGAGCAGACATGTGCTGTAAATGTGGTTGATCCTGTGAAGGAAGGAGCGAAATGTAGTGAGTTGAAGACAGCTGAGCCTTCTCAAGAGCAGCCTGGTAATTGAAATGAGAGCGTGTGTGCCAACCATGGACTCAGAAGATATTTTTCAGCAAAATCTTCTTAGGGAAGTAGATCTGACAAAAGTTTGTGTTGTTACAACCCTCCATTCGGGAGGGCTGCTGGATGCTTATTTAAAAGAAATGGTAGGCCAAAGTGAACCGGAGAGGGAGATGGCATCATCATGGGGTGAAATTATGGAGAAGATACAGGAAGAGAAGGTGGAAGAGACTGCAGAAAAGAAGAGGTCATATGCACAGATGATGAAAGATGGAGAGAGATGAGTAGAATGAGTGAGAGAGATGGCAAGGAAGAAATTTGGTGATAAAACTAAGTAGTAAGGAAGAAAAAGGGCTCGAAAAAAATGACGTTTGGGACATTGCGACTGCAGCTTTGGGTAGTTCCCCTAAAGCAGTAAGAGCTATTATTCACATTAATAAAGAAATGTATTGTGAAATTTTGTTTGAGATTGAACAGCATAAGGAGAAATTTTTGGAGTAGTTTGAATTAAAAAAAGACTGTAATCCTTGGAACTTTTATGTGGTGGAAGCATTTCATAGAGAGACTAAAAAGAGGATTTTTCTGCAACTTCGAAAGGAATTCGAAAAGAACTATTAAAGGACTATTTAGAGCCTTTATGCAAAAACAGTTATGGAAATTACAAAAATATATCATGATAGAGGTTTACAGACTGGGGGTTGGGAATGTGGAGTAATTTTTAAAACGGAAAATGAAAATGTTATACATATTCCAAGTGTGATAAATGCAGATGTTAACAGAGGTCTTGTTAAATATAGGGGACAGCCAAAAACATGCTTTTTTGTGGAAAAGATGCTCACTTGCTTAGCAATTGTGACAAAAGAAAAGGTTTTATTTGTGGTAAGTCAGGATATGAAGCTAAGAAATGTGATATGATAAGTAAAAAATGTGGGCAGACTGGATATGTACGGGTGGATTGTGAAGAAAATGTAGAAGTCATAGAACAAGAGCAGATAGAGGAATATGTATGTAGAAGAGGAACATGAAGAACAAATTACTATACAAGAAAATAAAGAAATAATAGTGGATAAGAAAATAAAAATAATGAAGAGGGAAGTGATACAACATACAAGTAAAGGTGAATATGTAAACTGGAAAGTAGTGAGGGGCGGGAAATTCTACAGGGAAAAGGGTGAAAGAGAGAAAGGGGAAGTTTAAAATGTAATTGTGAAAGAAAATAAAAAAGAAAAGGATAGAAGTGGAAGGAGATAATAAACTTACTTTAAAAGAATGCTGAACATTTTAGCAATGAATGTTAATAGTATAAATAATATTAAAAGAAGAATAGACTTATTAGAATGGTGTGCTTCACTTGATATGCACATAATTATATTACAAGACACAAGAGTATTAACAGAAGAAGAAAGGCTACAAACAGGAGCTATTGGGTGGAAATATTACTTGGAATATGAGAAAAGATACATGTTTTAGAATAGGTGTATTATGTCATGAAACAAAAGATTTAGATTTTACTAGAAATAATAAAAGTTTTAGATTTTACTATAGTAGAATTGGGAAGGACAATAGTGAAAGACATAAGGTAGAAAAAGAGGTGTACAGAATTACTGCAATATATGCATATGTTACAAAGACAGAAACAATCAGTGTTTAAAAACATTCTAAATTAAGTAATAGTAAATATAGAAATAATATTAGTACTAACTGCGATTTAAGAAAAAGAAAGAAAGAAGGATGTTAGAAATATATATGAAATAATGAAAAGTGGAAAGTTATATATATATGGGACAACAAACATTGGACTTCTAAAAGAAATGATATAAAAATGGAAACTGATTATTTTGTAACATCCGACAGTTTAAAATTGTGCAAGAAGGAATAAAGGTAAAAGGTTTCTTGGATCATTTGTCTGTATGGGTAGAAGTACAAGAAAAGAAAGGTTATATAAGAATAGATAAAGGTATTAAGAGGTTTAATGAAAAAGACTTAGATGAAGAAGGTAGAAAAGAGATTAATCAATTATGGAAAGATCATATGGATTTGAGAATTTTTTATGAAAACTGTACTAGTTGGTGGATAAGTTTTATAGAAAAGTACAAAATTGTTTTTTAGAATGTCAAGTTGTGAGGAGGATAGAGAAATGAAAATATAGACAACTGAGTCAGGAAACATTTAGAGAAGTGTTAAGAAATTATACTTTTTTATGAAAAGGAGAAGAAAATATATGAAATAAATCAGGAGAATATTAAGAAAATGTTATACAAATGAAGATACTTCCTACAAGGAAAAAGGAACAGCCGGATCTATATTTAAATAAAATCATAAAAGAGAATAAAATAATATGGGAATTAAGAATAATGAAGAAGAAAAGAGTGACTACACAAGCCAAAATATTTGAAGTAATAAGGAAGCATATAGAAAATACTTTTGTAGAGAAAGAGATAAAAGAGAGACAAAAATAGAAAGTTAAAAATGAAGTAAGGAGGATAATAGACTGAGAAAAACAAATTTAGAAGAACATAATGAAATTTTAAAATAACAACATGAAAAAGCTACAGGAATGGCTGACACAGAATGTCATATGTATAACAATATGGAAGAAAAGCAAAAAGTGTATTTTGTGGCATTATTAAATGAATGGTTAGGAATAGGAGTGGTAGAAAAAGAATCAAGTTCTGTGGTAATGAAATTCATATGGAAGAAAAGGAGAAAAATATATAAGAAACTGTCGACCAATACTGCTGAATAACACAAATTATAAGATATTTATGAGAATAATAGGAATTTTCTGGTATGTTTATTTTTTATCTTCTGGTGGATTATTACTTTTAATAATAGGAAAAAGACTAGGAAATAGAGTAGATAAATTGATTAAATATAAAATTTTTGGTAAGAAAGGGAAAGGAAGTCAGGATCTATTATGGATAATGAAAGAAGTAACAGATGATGTTATAAATAAAAAGGTGGAAACTAAAGTTATGGTAACAGATGTGAGTAAAGTGATTGAGAGATTACAGTATGAATGTTTATGGGATATATTAAGACATTATAAGTGAAACGTTAATAAAAATAATTAGATCACCATACAAGAAGAATAATGTGAGAATAATATTAAATTGATGATTAAGTGAAGAAATAAAAATAGTGTGTGGGATAAGGCAAGGATGTCCTGTGAGTAACATTTATTTTGCACTATTTATGAATGTGGTTGTTAATAAGATGAACAGAGTGTTAAATATTATAAAGTCACCGAAGAAATACAACTTCCAGTATTTCTTACATATGCAAATGATATAGTCTTAGTTATTAAGAATAAGGAGTGGACAGAAAAAGGAATTAGAAAACTAAATTGGTATTTAAAAATGTCTGTTTTTGTATAAATACAGACAAAAGTTAAGGGATTGGGTGTACGGGAGATATAGAAGGTATTCAGTTCAATGAAGAGGTTATCGTTACATTGGGGATAGTATTTGGAACAAGTGAATATTTTTATTTTATTTATTTTTATTTAACATTTGTTAACCAGGAAAGTCTGACTTGGAACAAAGCCAATTTTCAGCAGAGGCCTGGGTAGAAATGCACCAGACGCATGTCTATGTAACGTGGGAGGAAAATGGAGCACCGGGAGGAAACCCACACAAATGCAGGGAGGACATGCAGACTCCACACAGAAGACACCCCAGCCAAGAATTGAACCAGAGAACCTCTTGCTGTGAGGCGACAACACTACTGCTGCACCACTGCACCATCCATATAGAGAAAATATACAGAGAAACACTGGGAGAGAATTATAAAGAAATTAAGAGATACTCAGACCAGTGACAAGTGGAGTACCACAGGTTTCAGTGCTAGGTACTCTCCTGTTTGGTATCTACGTCTCTGAAGTACAATCTAACACAGAAGGTCTTTGGCTAACAAAGTTCGCAGATGACTGCAAACTAGGAGCCATAATCAAATTTCCTCACGATGTGGACATCCTACAAAAGGGCCTCACTGAGACAGATGTCTGGTGTCAAAGCCATGGCCTCAAGCTCAATGCCAAAAAGTGCATTGTCATCCCTTTTGGTAAAAACTCTGTACCCATGAACTACCACATAGGCGGTAGTCTACTTAACACCGAAAGTGTGATAAGAGACCTTGGGGCACAGGTGGACAGTAGTCTCTCATTTGATAATCACATCGCCACAGTAGTCAGGAAAATCCTTCTACGTGGCACTCCTCATCACAAAAGGTTTCTTATCCAGGAAAAAAGAGGTCATTGTTCCCCTCTACTCATCACTCATTAGATGCATTATAGAGTACAACGCCCCTTTTGGTATGTACCTTACAAGACATCTACAACAACTGGAAAGGCCACAGAAATACCTCACAAAAAGGATTACTGGCCTCAAACAGATGCCCTACGCAGACTGTCTCAAAAAACTCCAGCTTTACTCTGTCGCATATCGCCTACTCAGAGGCAATCTCTGCCTAACACACAAAGCTATGTCAAACCCAGAGCTGTTGGACATGCTCCACGTAAAGAAATCCCAATACCTCCAAGCTACACGCTCTAGGGACCTAAACCTTGTTACCACAATAAACAGAACATGCTGAAGGGATACATTCCTGTCTCAAAGACTTCACATACTCTGGAACAAACTACCTGTCTATATCAAACAAAGCTCCTCATTAGCACTCTTCAGGAAAAATCCTGATGATTGCATGGGAGATAGGAAATTCACCCCAGGGATCACTTCTGTGGCTCTGCTTGACAGGGGCACAGGAAAATAATTTTCTCGGGTGGCAAAAGCCAGGGTACCATTTGGCTAGGCTTATATAGGCCCTAGGGCCAATAGCCTAGTATCTACCTATGAACCTATGTGTATGCTTTGGAAGTCATACATACTATCGCATAAAAAGTACATTTAATAATTTTGATTCTTTCAGGTAAATTGGCCTATTTAGCAAGTGTACATGTATATATATATATATATATATATATATATATATATATATATATATATATATCATCTAGATATGAAAAAGCAATATTATACCATGACCCCCCCAAAACGTGCACATTGATTGGCCAGCGTGCACATTGTAAATCGAGTTATACTAATGGAAAAAGGTCCGGTCACCCGGACTTTTTTCCATTAGTATAACTCTACTTTTAAAACACTGTCTCGCTATGTTAAATGGGTTTAACATAGCGAGACAGCTTTAAAATAAGCAACGGAGATCTCCGTTGCTTATTTTAAAACTGTCTCGCTATGCTAAACCCATTTAACATAGCGAGACAGGTTTTAAAAAAAAAAGCAACGGAGAAAGCAAGATCTCCGTTGCTTTTTACTGTTTCGCTATGTTAAATGGGTTTAACATAGCGAGACATTTTTAAAATAAGGAACGGACATCTCTGTTGCTTATTTTAAAGCTGTCTCACTATGTTAAACCCATTTAACATAGCGAAACAGTAAAAAAAAAAAGCAACGGAGATCTTGCTTTCTCCGTTGCTTTTGCACAGGTTCTGACTGAGGTTTCTTTTTTGGGGATAAACTCTTGGCTAGGCTTTAAGGTCCCCAGGGCCATTAGCCTAGTAACCTCCTATGATCCTATGATACAGTCTTAGTTACTAAGAAGGGGTGGATGGAAGAAGGAATTAGAAAACTAAATCGGTACTTAAAGATGTTTGGTTTATGTATAAATCAAGACAAAAGTAAAGGAATTGGGTTTATGGGAAATATAGACGGTATTCAGTTCAATGATGAGGTTACAGCTACATTGAGGATATTATCTGTAACAAGTGAGTATAGTTAAAAACACTGGGAAAGAATTTTACAGAAATTAAGAGAAATGTGTACATTTTGGAAGTCATATACACTATCATATCATCATCATCTACTTTGCCACAGCAGATCATCTGTTTCCATTTCTTCCTGTCCTCTGCATCTTGTTCTGTCACACCAACCACCTGCATGTCCCCTTTCACCACATCCATAAACCTTATCTTAGGCCTTCCTCTTTTTCTGTTACCTGGTAGCTTCATCCTTAGCATATTTTTCCCAATATACTCAGCATCCCTCCTCAGCACATGTCCAAACCAATGTAATCTTGCCTCTCTGGCTTTGTCTCCAAACCTTCCAACCTGGGCTGACCCTCTAATATACTTATTCCTAATCCTGTCCACCCTTGTCACACCCAGTGCAAATCTTAACATCTTTAACTCTACCACATCCAGCTCTAACTCCTGCCATTTTGTCAAATCCACTGTCTCCAACCCATATAGCATAGCTGGTCTCACTACCCTCTTGTAGACCTTCCCTTTCACTCTTACTCATACTAGTCTGTCACAAATCACTCCTGAAACTCTTCTCCACCCACTCCATCCTGCCTGTACTCTCTTCTTCACCTTTCTTCCACACTCACCATTACATAGAAACACTATCATATAAAAAGTATATTTAATATATTGGATTCTTTTAGGTAAATTGGCCCACTTAGCAAGTGTGTATATATAATCCCATCTAGATATGAAAAAGAGATATTATCTATTGTACTTTCTTTTAAGAGTCAAGGTTAAATCCAGTTAGAAGAAAGATTTTGTATATTAAGGAAGAGGAAGCAGACTAGGGTTAATTAATCCAATTATTTATGCAACTTCTTTGAATCTTTATATAGAGTTTTGGTAAGGTAAAAAAAGAAAATATGATTTAACAGATTTTATATTGAAAGCTAAATATAAGGATTTTTGGGAGAAGATGGGTTCAGGGAAAACATGGAAAAATTATATGAATAAAGATAAAAAAAAAAAAAAGAGTACCAGCATATTTTATGGAAATTGGATATAAATAATGTGGGAAAATACAAAAGAATGGCATTTGAATATAATAAATGAATGTTATCATGTTTTCCTATTGAAGCATTTGGAAAAAAGAAAAAAGAATGCTATCAAAACATTTGCATGGTGTAAGAAAATATATGAATGTAGATATTTTTTGTGAAGACTGCCAGTTAAAGCTAATAAGCCCTAAACAAGAATACAAGAAAGTGTGTGTAATCCCTGTGAGGTAGTTGAAACAATGGAACATTTTTTTGAATTGCTCTAGACTGAAGAAGTTATGGGAAAAACATGTGAAAATAAAATGTTGAAAGGTTTCAAAAATGTTGAAGATTTAAATATGAATATGTTAGAATATTGATTTTACGGTAACAGAAAACAAAAACAGGTTAAGGAAATTGATAAAAAGATGTTCTATACTTTATGGACAATATGGTATGAGAGACTGAATCAAATGAAGTTTAATGGGAAATAGATATTGTTTGAGATTTTGAAGAAGATACATTTTTGGCTGAGGAAAAAAGGTGGTAGAAATGATTAAAGTATAAGGGATTGTATTATACTGGATGTGAAAAGTGTAACTAATACAAAATAATGCATAATATGTAAATAATATAAATAATGCATATAAGCTGTAACAATCAGTAAAGAACCCCCTGCTCTTTTACTTGCTGTTTTGCATCACAAACACTACAGTAGATATAAAAAGTGTACACACCCCTATTAAAATGCCAGGTTTTTGTGATATAAAAAAATGAGACCACAATAAGATAATAATAATTACTGATTGATAACACAATAAAAGGTGCTTCAAAAATACTAGTTTGTGTGCTCACTTATGCAAGCAGCTTATTGTACATTTTTTTATATTTTTTCCCCTAACAGATTTGTTTGTTTTTCAATGGAATTGTACAGGTTATAGGTCACATTAAAGGTGGAAAACATTTTGAAATGATTTATTGTGGTCTCATTTTTATATCACCTGTCATTTTAACAGGGGTGTGTACACTTTTTATATCCACTGTAACTTTTTCCCCGATGAATCAAATGTATACTGAAAACTTATTCCTCAGCACTCACTCTAGATGCAGAAAGCTTATAATATTTGCATCCCCATGATATAGGTATTACAGGCAGCTGATAAAGGTTAGAGCAAAGTAATCTGCATTCTGAAGATTTTAACTAGTTCCATACATTTATTATACATGGTGATGGAAATTAACATATTACATTTTAATAATAAATGCTATCTACAACTACAAGGCGCAGCCATGGGAAAACACCTGCCCTTAGTGGTATCAAATTGTTCATGGAGTACTTGAATATCAGTACATTTACACCTATGAAAGGACTGCATACAGTGCTAACATTGAGATGTGGAGGAGATTATTTGATGACATGGGCTCCTTTGGACCAGTGACATAACAAAGCTACAGGTGTGACTTATACCTTACCAACAGTTTAGTAGTTACATTGCTGTCAAATACAGCCTATTCACAATGAACTATTTAGATACCACACTGACTAATTTAACTGATTGCTCTGTCATGACATCATCATTCACAAAACCACTTTTAAGATATTCCTTTTGTTTGCTACTAGTTATCACATAACAACATATTTTTACTTTCTGAGAATAAGACAAATTTACAATGGTAAAGCTGATTCACAAAACACACTGGTAACTTGCATATTTATTTTTAAAAATGGGTTATAAAGGTCCTGTTATACAGTAAGCCTATTTTAGAGAATGGGAAGACACTATGCTTTTTTCATATATAAAAGAAGGAAAGTAACATGATTATGACTACTGAACCCCTGCATTTTGTGAAAACTTCTGGCAGCAATATGTTTATGGCCAGCAAAGTGTTTAATAAATGCTGACCTATCTAAAGACCTGACAGATTTTTTAGCACTGCCACACTTGAGATTTGTTTTACCTACAGGAAAGGGAAAACACTGGTCAACAACTATCTGGTTTTAAAACACACATAATCCCAGACAAACTCAACCCCTATTGTGGAATAAACCTAAGAGTTGTTTACCACTGTGGCTCATGTACCTTTGTCAGTATGTATGCAGAACAAAGACCTTTACTTCTCATAATACTCACAAGATAATTAAAATTAAAGAATTGATGATAAGCATCACTGACCAGGCTGTTTATTTAGTGACATGCATCTGTGGAGCCTTTTATGTAGGCAAGACCACTTGCCAGTTTAAAACATTGGTCTCATTCTACCCTAGTCACCCTGATTGTTTGCATGATAGATTAAATATTAAAATATCAGGGGGCTATATTTATCTTTATTGATACTGACATGGTTATTCCCTCCAGCCCTTATAAATGTGATAAGAAATGTTGGTTGAAGAGAAATGAAAGTTTACGGATTATACATTTAGGAGTAAAGCTTCAGTAATGGAGTGTGCTCTCAAGCTGACAATGGATGGTTGCAAGAATGTAGAGTTCTGATACATTTTTGGGTTTCATTTGGAATTTGTCTAAGTAATTTGTTTGAAAATGTTTGGTGACTCTGGCAACTCTGCTGCCAGTGGACGTGCTTGTTCATTGGTCATAGCAGCCTTGCATTTTGTGGGTGTGGACTAAAGCTGTGCTGTTTGCACCATTTGGTGACTTAATCTTGACTGCTGCCAACGGAAGTATTTGACTGTTGGTAATGGAAGCTATTTGCTTCTGCTGTTTGGTAACCTGCCAACTCTCCTGTCAATGGAAGTGCTTGCTGGTTATGGAAGTTTTGCAGCTTACGACAACAGACTTGAGGTATATGCTAACACCATTCCTAAATATGGACTGTGAGGTAGTCTGTTCACTGGAAGCAAGGTCTAGCACTGCTGAAAGTTTATTTTTCATCAAAATAATAAGATTTACAAGTGATATGGACATGACCAAGAAATGTTAGATATTCTTCTGACATTTCAATGCTGTTCAGCATTTTGAACTGGGCTGTATGCAGCAAGCCTTGACTGCGGCAAAATTTTTAACATTTCCTGCAGGAAATTCTTAAAACATTTTATCATTTGTACAAGTGGTTCTTTAATAAACTGGCAGCCTATTTTGTACAAGGAAGTAATTTGTACTTCATTTAGCAAACGATTACGGCTCTTATGAACTTGTTTCAAGAATGGCTGCATATTCAGAATACAAAATATTTGAATTTTCCATTATTGACTGCTTTATTAACTTAATAACCATAACTCCCTATGTTAGAAGCTCCTGTAAACTTTGGAAATTTAAGCAGTGTATAATGTGTTTTAACAATTTTAATGTTTCTTAAAAAGAGCAATGCGTTGTTGACAAATTTATTTCACAGAAAAACAAGCACAGGGCTCAACCATCAAAACTTTAATACAACATGCAGAAATAAAAACAGCAGGAAAGCTTTTGAGTAAAACCAAACCCTTTCTTGTATTCTTGTATTCTAAACAAAGTTAGTGAAATCCATGCCTGGATAGCCTTCCACACCCCTGATGTCCTCACCCTAACAGAAACGTGGCTAAAACACCAAACCTCTGATAAAGGCATTCTCCCCCCTGGTTATAATATACTCCACATAGATCACCAAAACAAAAAAGGGGGTGGCGTTGCCATCCTCTACTCCAATCACCTCACCATTACAAGTATTATGAAACCTATCCCATCCTTTTCTCCTGCTGAACTACTTACACCTAACCCTAAAATAAATGACCACACCACTATCACAGTAGCAGCCATCTATATTCCTCCAGGAGACAACATTCCTGTGCTCGAAAATATTCTTTCATACTTTTCTCAACACATCCCCAATGAAACTATCCTCCTTGGGGATGTCAACATTAACTGGTCAACTCTCAGTAATCCAAACTCTAACACTCATATTAATTTATATGGCTTTACACAGCTAATCTCCCAACCTACCCACACAAACAACTCTCACACATCTAGTACTCTTATTGACTGGGTACTTGTATCTAATCCTTCCAAATATCACAACCTTGAAACTCTACCAAACACCCTGAGTGATCACTGCCCTATAAAAGTGCTTAGGTTCACTCCCCACTTCTCAAAACCTCCTAAATTTAATACTTGTCGTAAACTCTGTCTTCCATCCAGAAACCTTTAATGCCCTCCTCTCTAAAGTAAACTGGAAATTCCTTACCCAACTCCCACTAGAAGAAGCAGTCCTAGCTTTCAACTCCACCTTCCTTAGCATCTTAGACTCACTTGTTCCCCTTCGCAAATTCCGAATTAAGTCCATCATATCTCCGTGGCTTTCAAAAGCCACTTTAACCCTTATGATAACAAGAGACAAACTATGGAAAAAATGGTCACTAACTAAGATATCTGCAGACTTACAAAAATATAAAGAACTCAGAAATCTGACAAAAAACACATAAACAAAGATAAAATGGACTTCTATAACAAACCTCCCACAGCCCTAAAATCTAATCCTAAAAAATTCTGGAACTCTATTAGCCAAATATTACATCCCAGTAATCTTAGCTCCCTCAATCCATGCCCAGACAAGACATCTGAAGAATCTGCTACTATCTTCAATACCTATTTTATCGATTCAATATATAAGCTACTGAACCCTAACCCAAACTCCTCTACTACTAACATCTCCAACTTTTCTGAACCTACTCCTAATACTATCCCCTCAAATACCTTCTCCCACAAACCTTTACCGACTAGCTACATCAAAACTCTACTCTGTAAATTAAAACCACGCTCAGCATCAGCTGACAATATTCCTTCCACTTTTCTTCTACTAGCAGCTGACTCTCTTGCTCTCCCTCTACCTATCCTAATTAATTGCTCTATCTCTGAATCTAAAGTCCCTTCCATCTGGAAACAATGCTACAATCTACCTATACACAAAGGAGTTAACTCCTCTGATATCTCCAACTTTAGACCTATCACTATCCTCTCCCCTCTCTCTCTAAAGTACTAGAAAAATGTATTCATAAACATGCTATGCAGCATCTAATACAGGTAAATCTGCTTACACCCACTCAACATGGCTTCAGACCCAAACATAGCACCACTACAGCTCTATTATCCTTCCTCAACACAGTCTCTAAATGCTAGCAACTCTAATTAATCAATTAAACAATACAAAAATTAGCCTAATTACATTACTTTAAACACTAAACATTAAAACATTAACAATGCCTGGAAAAATTATATAAAATCTCTCATACTTTAAGACAGGTTTAATACTTGTTTTACATTTAAGTCAGGTGGTTTATCTGCCTTAAAGTAGTTAATCCACTTGTATTCAACCATTTCTGTCTTGACATTTATATCCCCTCCCCTTAAATTAACATGCACTTTCAGTATAACTCTAAATTTAAAACTATTATCATTACCCTTGGTCATAATATATTTATATAATGCATTACTCTCTATTTTCTTCTAATTTCGGATAGATGCGACTATTCTTTCTTTCAGTTTTTGAATTGTTTTTCCAATATAAAAATGTTCATATTTTATGCAATTTGCCAGCTATACTCTGTTATCAGTAGAGCATGTAGCAAAAACAGTAAACTTAAAAGGATGTTTTATAATAGGGTGCATAAAATAGTATCTACATTAATACTGCTGTAAGCAGAACAATTAGAGCATGGAACAGTGGCCTTAGTATTCAACTGAAAGCCACTGACTTGATCAAACATTAAATCTTTATAACATAACCACGATTTCAAATTGAAGTATGGTTTAATTATTGCAAATTACATAGCAAGAGGTTCTCCCGTTCGATTCTCGGCTTGGGTTGGGAGTGCCTTCTGTGTGGAGTCTGCATGTCCTCCCCGCGGTCGAGTGGGCGTTCGAAAGACATGCGTTGAATGGGTGTGCCTTCGTTGAAGGTTGGGCGTCGGGCTGGCAACTCGACACCATAAAAACTAACTGCCAATCATTAGTGGACCGGAGTTCCGCTGTGAAGACCCCTAACCGGGAAAAGCCGAAAGACAAACAACAACCACAACAACATTCTTTGTCATTTTAGTGTGCCTATTATATTTCACAGTATATCTTACAGAATTGCTATTATGTTTAGTACATATAGGCATATTGCTTCTATCAGAAAAAACAGGTTTAGCAAACTACAACGCTCTGTCAACACATTACCTTTTGCCAAACCAATCACTGTTTTATTATAACCTCTTACTTGAAATCACTGAACATCCTTGAAAGTTCATCCAAAAAATATTCATCACTAGTATTATGTCAGCTTGCTCTAATAATGTGGCTCTTAGTGAGACTTTTATATACAGACCTTGAGTGCATACTATCATAGTGTAAAAATCTGGTAGTTTGCACATTTTTCCTGTGTATAGTGTTATCTATTTTACCATTGTCATACAGCAAAGTTATATCTAAAAATTAATTTGCTTATTAGAATAATTCAATTCAAAAGCAAGGAAGTCTGTAGTATTTTTTAGCCACATAAATATTTCAAGCTGAATGCCATCCTCTGTCCAAACTAATGGAATAGCATCAACAAAACATACACATGATGCTTTTCTTGGGACTGAACCAAGGACCCCCCCCCCCCCCCCGCACCTCATTGATTGGTTTTGTTTCATGCAATGACCTGTGGTGAAATGAAAGTTGGTTTGTGTTTATGATGGGGGTTGTCTCAAGAAACTAATACTGTATACTGATGCTTGGTGCTATTTTTCTTTTTGTAAATGTGTATCTAAATGTACACTTATTGGGTTTCGGCCCGTCTACAAGCATTCATTATATGTTAATAGACAGTGCATGCACAGATACAGGGCTGTGTGTAGTCAGGTGCAGCATCTGTCTTATATAGTAACTACTTGCTCCTTTATAAGATAAATGACAGGTGTGTGCGTATGTGTGTGTGTGTTTTTAAGATGGGTTGTTTGCATGCTTTATGGAAAGAGAGGTGGGCTGCATGCAGACAATCTTTGGACTATGTAGCTGAATAGTAGCAGTACATATGTAGGTTTGCAGAGTATGTTGTGATTTGTAATATGTGTGTGTGTGTGTGTGTGTGTGTGTGTGTGTGTGTGTGTGTGTGTGTGTGTGTGTGTGTGTTTGTATTTGATTGGAAAGTTGTGAGTGAGTGAGCCATGGAGGTTACCGTGTGTATGTGGTCTTACATTTGCAGTCACAGATCATGGTCAAAAGGGGCAATAGGCAGGATAATGGATCAGGGCCCCTTCAGCAGCACCCCCCCTTAGCCATTTCAGTGTCCCATCACCTCACTATTTCTCCCCGGCTACCATAAACACTGTTCAACCCTGTCAGTGTGTGCATGCTTTTTTTTCTTTATTTCTACAATGATTAGAATTATTTAAAACTTTTATTTCAAATGTTATAGCACTAACACTGATAGTCATTCTTTAAACAAGACAATACAGCCTCACAATGAAAACAGACAGCATGACAGTAAGCTTCTCTGCCCTTGAAACTCACATTCATTGAAATAGCATTGAAACCAACATTAAAAGAAAATGCATGTCTGGTGGCAGATTAAGTTTACCTTTGGGCTGTTTTCAAGCCATAGGCCCCTTGCACACATTTTCTGGACCATGCATACATCCATGTGTTCTTTGATACTCCATCATGACTGTATTAAATTATATTCCTTGAATAATAGAGTACCACTTGTTATAGTGTGTTTTAAATTTCTAGGTTTGAACATTTTTCTTGGAAGCAATGAAACAAAACATATCAAACAGTAATGACAAAACTACCCATTACAGAACATTTCAACCACAAAAAGCCACTCAAACTTCTGTCATTATAATCTACCAATATCAGTCATAGGTTCATAGGTAAGTACTAGGCTATCTGCCCGAGGTCATCTATAAGCCTAGACAGAATGTGTTGGCTTTCGCCACCCCTTTATATTAGTTCCCTGTGCCTCGGTCCAGCAGAGCCATTAGTTCCCTGTGCCTCTGTCCAGCAGAGCCACTGCACTGATCCCCGGGGTAAATTTTCTGTTTCCCATCCATTCATCAAGGTTTCTCTTGAAGAGTGTTAGTGAGGGGCTCTGCCTAATGTAGACTGGAATCCTGTTCCAAAGCATGGGGAGTCTCTGGGACAGGAATCTATTCCTCCAGCACGTCCTATTTATCATTGTGGTGAGGTTTAGATCCCTAGAGCGTGTGGCTCTTGGGGATTTGTTTTTTTTTTGTGGAGCATGTCCATCAATTCTGGGTTGGACATGGCCTTGTATGTCAGGCAGAGGTCACCTCTGAGTAAGTGGTATGCAACCGAGTACAGCTGGAGTTTCTTCAGTTGGGCTGCATAGGGCATACGTTTCAGGCCAGTAATCCTCTTGGTGAGATACTTCTGTGGTCTTTCCAGCTGTTGCAGGTGTCTTGTAAGGTACATCCCAAATGGGACGTTGTATTCTATGATGGGTCTGATGAGTGATGAGTACAGGGGCACAATAACCTCTTTTGTTCTAGATGTGAACCCTTTTGTGATTAGGTGGGCCACATAGAAGGATTTTCTAACCAACTTGGCAATATGATTATCAAAGGAGAAATTATTATCTACTTGGGTCCCCAGATCCCTTATTACATTTTCTGTATTTAGGGGACTACCACATATGTGGTACTTTGCGGGTACTTTGTTTTTTCCAAAGGGGATGACTATGCACTTTTTGGCATTTAGCTTGAGGCCATGATTTTGACACCAGGTATCCGTCTCAGTGAGACCCTTCTGGAGGATGTCTGTATCAGCTGTAGAGTCAATTATGGCTCCCAGTTTGCAGTCATCTGCGAACTTGATCAGCCATAGTCCTCCTGTACTTGCCTGTACCTCTGAGATGTATATACCGAACAGGAGGGGTCCCAGGACTGAGCCCTGGGGGAACGCCACTTGTAACTGGTTTAGAGTCGTACCTAGAGCCTGCAACTCTCACCGTGTGGGTTCTATCCATGAGCCAACTGGCAACCCATCTCGTGATGTAGGGGTTTATGTTCAGGCTGGTGAGCTTGTCTATAATCCCAGAATGGGGAATGGTGTTGAAAGCCTTTGCAAGGTCTAGGTATGCTGTGTGGACCTCTTTTCCCTTGTCTAAAACCTTGGTAACTGTCTCAAAAAGTCCACCAGTTTTAGAAGGCATGATCTGCCCTTAACAAAGCCAAACTGGGTAGGGTCCAATGTTTGAAGGTTCCCAATGTCTCTGTTAATGAATTGCATGATGATGCACTCCACAGCCTTACAGACCAGGCTAGTCAGGCTTATAGGGTGATAGTTCCTGGGGTCCGATGTGGCTCCACCTTTGTGGAGCGGGATAACTGTTGCTGTGTGCCACTCTATGGATATGTAGCCTGTAAAGAGGCGGAGTTTGAACAGTGTGTTTAGGTGAGGGGTTAGTTCATTTTGGAGCTCGTGTAAGACACGGCCTGGGACACCATCTGGTCCCACTGAAGCTGCATTTTTGGCCTTGGATAGGGCTGTTTTAACCTGTGTGTCAGCGATTGCCAGGGCACTACATTCTTCTGGTATGGCTATGGGTCCTTTAGGGGGTGAGAGGGGGGGAGAAGTTTGTACTAAACCTGTCTGCCAGAATGTTGGCAATATCAGCCGGTTCAGTGTATTTTGTGCCATTCTGCACTAACTCGGAGCAGATCTGAGAGTTTCCACTTAGGTTCTTGACATAGCTAAAGAAAGCTTTGTGGTTATCTTTGGAGTCCCTGGCAATTTTTCTTTTGAAGCTAGCCTTGGATGATTTTATAAGGGATCGTAGTTTCTTGCTGATACTAATCAGGGATGTCTTTCCTTCTTCGGATTTTACTCTTTTCTGCACTAGTTTCCTCCTTCTATTGCATAGCTTGTTTATGGCACGGGTCCACCAGACTGGTTTCCTTTTCTTGGAGGAGTGAGTCTTGGTTTTGCTTGGGACAGCACGATCCATGCATTCTTGCAGGTGCTCACAGAGTGCCTCTGTAAGGGATTCAGCAGCTTGGACAGCATTGTCCTTCAGCATGGGGGCTGTGAACCTTTCCACCTCGGTCTTAAGTAACGTGAAGTTTGCTTTTGAAAAGTTTTTCATGGTGGTTTCCTTGATTGGGGGTGGGGGCGGAATGTGGATATCCAGAGTGATTAGTCTATGGTTTGATCTAACCAGCGAGGGTTTGACCTCCGGTGTAGAACATCGGTCGCCCATGTTGGTGATGACCAGGTCCAATATGTTGTCACCTCTGGTGGGGGTGTTGACCAGTTGATCCAGGGCGTTCGAGTTTATAAATTCTAAGAAGCGTTGGGCAAGGGAGTTAGTACTTGAGTATTTCTCCCAGTTAATGCTTGGGTAATTGAAATCACCCAATATTAGAGCATTTGGTAGGACCTTCATATTTTCCAGTGTCTCCAGAAAAGCAGAATGGGGGTCCTGGGTCATGGTGGGTGATCTGTAGCAAGCTACAATTTGAATTGCAGTTTTGCCCGTTGTTAGTTGCACATGGATGATCTCTGAGGCATTATGCTGTGCTACTAACCTGGAGGTGTGGGTATCCTTGATGAATATGGATACACCCCCACCTTTTGTGTTTCGGTCCGGGTTCTGTGGCAAGTGGAGGTTGCTTGGGTGTCTGCTTTGGAGGTCTCTGTTGCTTTTGCAGATTTTTATTTAGAGCTTCTGAGTATGTTTTTGTGTATTTATGTGTGTTATTTGCTGGTGTTGGTTTAGTAGGTCTATGTGAGACTGGTGGTGTGTTGCATGTATTTTCCTTTTCCTCTTGACTGTCAGTTCCAGTCTTGGGTTGAGAGAGCTTTGCCTCCAGTTTGGCTGTATAATTGCATATCTCGCATATATTAGTGTTTGGTGGTAGGAGGAGAGGGCTGTCTGTGTACATAAGGCTGTTGTAACATTGCCTCAAAATGCCCAGATTCACCATATGGACTGGAGAGTACACCTGAAACTGCCCTTTGGACATGCCTGAATAAGTAAAGTGAGATGTTTTACTGATTAGCTGGTAGGGACGAATAGACAGCCTTGTCCTTCTGGACAGTATAGGTGGTCTAGTGCTAGGGTTAATTAGTGGTTGCTATGAGTTTTGCGCAAGAAATGCATCTGTCCGGTCAGTATACACAATCTCTGAAGAAGTAAAATTTATTTGAATAATTCCACATTAAAGATATCTATAACTAAAGAAGAGGTTGCTGCTGGCAAACAACTTTATATTTTGGTGTTTCATGTTCAAATTCAGTGCCTGCAGCCCTTGAAGAATAAACTGCTCATGTTACATTTAAAAAGAAATTAGTTTGTTTGTGTCTTTCAGCTTTTCCCGGTTAGGGGTCGCCACAGTGGAACTCCGCTAATGATTGGCAGTAGAGTTTTATGCGCTGGCTTGCCAGGTCTAATGCACAACCTTCAACGAAGGAACACCCATTCACGCATGTCACCACACAGAAGACGCTCTAACTGAGAATCGAACGGGCAAAGTCTAACTGTGAGGCGACAACGCTACCGCAGCATTAAGTTGCTAATATTGCAGTGGGGAATGGCTGTCAACCTGGCAAAAGGGTCATAGTTACTAGGCATCTCATCCAAAGGAGGACACACTCAGGAGTGAAGCACTCCATCCCCCCTTAAAGGGCACTGTAATATCAGCATTCCATTTACATGGTGTGGGAGTAGAACTCAAAGGCTTCTGCACAAAAAACAAGTATGCCACCCATTGTGCTACTAACACTGCTTTCAAAACATATGACAAAAACATTGGTGATGGTTATTTGTTAAACAAAACAGTTACATATTGAAAACAGACTTGCATGAGCAACAGTAAACTTCTCTTCTGTTGAGAATCAGCATCCCTTGAAAATGCACAGAAACTTAACATTCCTTGAAAACACACAGAAACTCAACATTCCTTGAAAATGCACAGAAAATCAACACACACTGAAAATGCACAGAAACTCAAAATTCTTTGAAAATGCACATAAACTCAACAGTCCCTGAAATGCACCTGCTTACAGTCTGGTACTTGGTCTAGAGAACTCAAGTTCTAGGGTCCTGTATTCAAAGTACAGGGTTTGAGCCTGAAAAAGTTAACTAACCTGCCATCCCTAACTGGGACATTTTACACACACATGAGCATCTGGAATGACCCATTCATTATAAAAATCCATGCTGCTCATCTCTCCTCCATAAAAATTCTGCACACTCCACTTCAATGTGTGTGCATTGAACTAAAGATACATGTACAGATGCTACTAAGGACGTAGACTGTGTATGTCCTTAAAGGAGAACTGCACCCAAAAACTGAAAAAAATATGTTTTCCAGCAAATGTTGAACTTTTCTGTGTTGCTAATGCCTCTATCTCAAAGTAAATGGTTGCTATTACTTTCTACCTTGTTATTCCCCAAAATGATCTGAAGGAGCCTGTCATGGCTAGCATGATTTTGTTTTGCAGTCAATGCCTTTGTTTATGATGAGGGGATCATTTACTGTGGTTTTCTCTCATCAGTTTACAACATAGGATCATAGGAGGTTATTAGGCTATTGGCCCTAGGGCCATTACAAGCCTAGCAATGTTTCACCCTCGTTCCCTCACAGACCGAGAGAAATAGTCTGTATTAGCGTGCACATTTATGATCAGCACCGACTGCCCCTATCCAAAAGGGACACAGGTGAAAGGCCCGGGGTGAATTTACTTTTTCCCATCCAGTTGTCCAACTTATGCTTAAATATGGTCATTGAGAAGCTGTGTTTAACTTGAATTGGGAGTTTGTTGCAGAGGAGCAGCAGCCTCCGAGAGACATATCTGTCTCTTCAGCAAGTCCTGTTTATGTTGCAGGCTAGGCTAAGTTTTCTAGAGCGAGTGTGTCTTGTCTCAATAGCTTTGCAAATGTGCAGCATTTCCATTACAGCAGGATCCGAGACTGCTCTGTAGGCCAGGCATAACTAAGCAGTCTATACGATATAGAGTATAGTGACACTGCCTTCAGTCTGTCTGTGTATGTCATGTGATGAAGGCCTTGAATTTTCTTGGTGAAAAACCTCTGAGATCTCTCCAGCTGCTTCCGGTGTCTGGTGAGGTACATACAGAAGGGAGCACTGCACTCTATTATTGGTCTGATGAGGGACGAGTACAGAGGAGTTATAACCTCCTTAGTTTTGGATGCTATCCCCTTACTTATGAGATGGGCAATGTCGAAGGCCTTCCTCACCACTATGGACACATGGCGATCAAAGTTAAGACTACTATCAACCTGCATTCCCAAGTCTCTCACCACTGGGATTGAACTTGGGAGGGGTATTGTTAATATTGTAATTTGCTGGGACTTCACTTTTAGGGGTGATAATACATTGTTTGCATTAAGTTTAAGTCCATGGCTTTGGCACCAATCATTTGTCTGTGTAAGCCCTTTTTGTAGTACGGTGACATCGTTTTGGGTTTCAGTGATTGCATCCAGTTTGCAGTCATCAGTGAACTTGGTAAACCACAGGCAATTGATTTTCGTCTGAACTTCTGAGAGACAGATTCCAAACAGAAGTGGATCCAGCACAGATCCTTGTGGGACACTACTAGTAAAGAGTCTGCTGGTAGAGGTGGAATCCCCTACTTTGACTGTATGCATTTTGTCAGTGAGCCAGTTGGCCACCCATCTAATGACATATGGGTTTATCCCCAGCTGGGTGAGTTTATCGATGATGCCTGAGTGGAGGATAGTGTCTACGTCCTTGGTTACGTCAAGTTAGGCAGTATGCACTGTTTTGCCTTCATCCAAGTCCTTGGTGACATTTTCAAAGAAGTCCACCAGGTTTAACAAGCATGATATGCCTTTAAAGAAATCAAATTGGGTTGGGTCAAGAGTTTGAAGGTCTCCTATATCCTTGTTGATTAGATCCATGATGATTCTTTCCATGGTCTTACAGATTAGGCTGGTTAGGCTTAAGAATCTGTAATTTCCAAGGTCAGTTGAGGGACCCCCTTTGTGCAAAGGGATCACAGCTGCAGTTTTCCATTCAGGCTGGACAAAGTCAGCACTTAAACTGTAGTTGAAGAGACTACCCAATGGTTCTATCAGCTCCTGTTTTAGATCATTTAGTAAGCAGCCTGGGATGTTGTCTGGTCCCATAAAGGCTGTGTTTTTGGCCTTGGAGAGGGCAGTTATGACATGCTCATTGGAGATACTAGGTAGAGAACTGGTGACAGGTATAATTTAGGGTAGGACTGGTGGGGACAATGCAGTGAAGTTTTTGCTGAGCCTGTCTGCTAGCAGGCTGTCAATTTTTGCAGATTTCGTATGAATGGTACCATCCACTACCAGTTCTGTGCAAATCTGAGCCTTCCCTTTATGATTTTGGATTAAGTTACAGAATGCCTTGTGATTATCCTTAGTCAGGGAATCTAATTTGGTTTCGTAGTTAGCTTTGGAGGATGTACCAATGTGTCTGATTTGCTTAGTCGAACTGTGGTGGGTGTCTTTCCTCTGCCGAGACCTTTCCTTCTTATTTTAGTCAGCAGTCTCTTTCACTTGTTGTATAACCTACTTATGCTGGATGTCCACCAGGGTGGGTTGTTTTTTCATGAGGATCCTGATTTAATCCGTTTAGGTACGACTGAGTCTATACACTTGTATAGGTACTTATACAAGGCATTAGTGTACTCCTCAGTATGGCAGACATTGCCGTCGGTGGTGAACAGGGATTTGAAACTATTTATGCAATCGCATAGGAGGATATAGTTTACTTTGGAGAAATATTTTAACCTTTTTGCTCCGGGGGGGGGCAATTGTGATCATTACGTCCAACAGATTTGTGATCTGACCTTAGCTGGGAGGGCCCCACACATGGGGTGGTGCAGTGATCTCCCATGTTGGTGAGCACTAGGTCAAGGATATTTGAGCCCCTTGTAGGGGTGCTGATTATCTTTTCCAGAGCATTTGTGTTAACAAAGTCCAGGAACCTTACCACGAGCATCTTAGTGCTCGTGTATATTGCCCAGTTGATGGAGGGATAGTTAAAGTCACCCATGACTAGGGTGATTGGCTGTATTGTGAGTGACTCAAGTAGGTCCAGGTAGGCAGCATGGTTTACCTGGTTCATGGTGGGGAACCTATAGCTAACAATGACGTAGAGGGAGGGGTCTTTCCTACAATTAGCTGGACTTGGAGGAGCTCTAGGGAGTCGTACTGTTTACCCAGTCTTGAGGTGTATTGGTCTTTGATGAAGACGGATACACCTCCCCCTTTGGTTATTTCACATTCATTTTGCAGTCTGTACATGTGAAAGGCACTGTAGCCTCGTATGGCCGAGGTACTCTTTGCAACCTTGAATCATGCCTGTGACTGCACAGACATCTGTGTCTTCCATAATAAGCAGTGCTTCCAGTGAGCGCAATTTCTGATTTATACACCTAGCATTAAGCAGCATAAACCTTGAGTTTGTCTCTAGAAGATGTTTTTACTTCTGGAATTTTGTTCTTATGACACTGCCTAAAAAGTGCACTAAAGGGGAGGCAAGTAACTTAGCCAGTAACTGAAAGCCAAGAAGTGATAAGTGAAGACCATCCCTGGCAAAGATACTGGATCCCCCTGGATTGACACCAGAAGCTAAGCCAACTGTTTGGCATTTTTTGTTTGTAGTTAGGCATCATCCTGGGTGAAGGTAGAATGCTGCTTAGGGCTAGGGACATACCTGCCTGGGACGCATAATTAGCGAGCCCAGTCATGTTTCCCTACATATAGTCCAGTGAGGTACATCTCAAGTTGTTCACTCCAACATGGACTACGACAAGAGTTATAACAGTACTTGTTGAGAAAGTTGGGTGCGTGCATGATTTGGCTGATCCTAGCACCTGACAGGCAGCTGACCATGACCTTCTCCTTGTCCAGCCTGGTGAGTGGGACATCTGTGTGGCTTCGCCTATGACCAAGAAATTTAGTTTTGACATATTTTGCCTTAGGGGCTTGTTGGGTGAGACACTAATGTGTGTGTTTATATGTGTAGTGGATGTTTTTGGGACGCATGGACGGTTTACTTGTGGGAAGTCTCTGTTCTTTTGGTATACTTCATGAGTACCTCCGCATATGTGGGTTTGTGTGTTTTGTTGTTGGTTTGTGGAAGATGTGAACTGTGTCTGCTGACAACCCATTTTGTATATGATTTGCTGTTTCATGAAAGAGAGAGAAAGCATTGATTCCGGATTTATAGTACAGAAACATCTCTCACATATTGTATTAGAACATTTTAGGAGTAATGGGTTGTCAGTATACATAAGGCAGTTGTTACATTGCCTCAGGATGCCCATGTCCATCAGACTGGCTAGAGAAACTGTGGGAACCTGTCTGTCCATTATGACAGGTTTGTTCTGTAGTAAGTAGTGGGGAGAGGGATGGATGGAACTGGTTCTGCTGTGGGACTAGTAGAATCAACTAAACTATGAAGGTTTGGGAGTAGGTGCCTTTGCTAACGCCTAAAAAAGGCACAGCTGAGTTGCTCTCCTGGCAGGTGTGCACAACTGTGCAGTGTACAGAGAAATAAGGAAGCCTAGGACAGTTCACAAGCAGTTATCTATGGAAAAATTGATTTCTAAGTCTTTGCATCTATAACAAGCAGTACTAACCCCTGTTGCATGACACACTGCTTTGTTAAGCAATTTTCAAACAAGCTGGCCAATGGAAATGCTCAATACTGAGCTTTAGTCCAACAATCCCCAACTCAGATGGGTCCTTGGCTAGTGGCTACACTCTTCTGCCACAGGGGTGCAGGGAGCCATCTTAATGTAAGACGGCTGGTTTTAGTCCTCAAATAATGCCAAACCGTCTAGATCCAGCAAATCTGAATCTAACCTATGCTATAAAATATGCAAGTATCAGAAAATACAAAGTGCTGGAAAAACAGTCTCAAACAGCATACAGCTGAAACAGTGAAACAGTAAAACAGCTTAAAATGGCAAAAACAGTTAAAAGTAGGTTGCAATTCAGTAATACACAGTTTAAATGTGCAGTACAGTGAATAAAAATACTTATATTTTTGTAGATTTCAGAGGATGCCTTGGATTTCATTTGGATTCACTTCAGAGATCAGAGAGAGCATGCCAGTCTTAGATCAGCCCCTGTCAACTGAGCTGTGACTGCCTACTTTTCGCTGTCAGCATCAATCTACATTTTTACTCTGCCTCCTTTGATTTTCATTAGTGGCCATCTGTGTTACAGCATTTTAAGGAATGCTTGAATAACATGCTTGAAAATGTAGCTGAGTTAATTGTTCTTTTCAAAGTAACAACTGTAGTTTGGTGTTCAAGTGTTAGAAATTTGACCCCTGTTATTAATAGTTGTTAACTGAGCTGAGATGCTTTGTGTTGCATTCACAGTTCTAAATATCATAGCTAGAATTACAGTATTTAATGTTAATCTTTCACAAAGTCATTGACTTGTCTCAACAAAACAATGAATACAAAGTAAAAATGCAGAATGCCAGAAGAAAAAAGAAGTTATGTCTTACCATAAAGTTCCATCTGAGTTGTTGATCTTCTTCCAGTCATCACTGATGGGTTCGGTTCCGAACCCACGGAACCGAGTTGGTCTTATACCAAGCTTGCATGCCCCAAAAACTCTCGAGCTAAGCTGCTACGCATAGTGCCCTTCACTCAGTTACCTCAAATCGAGTTTGCATGCAACATATAGAAGAAACAGAAAGCAAGAGGCCATCTCTGCGCAGAAACCCTAAAATACCACAAAGACCCAGAAGATCCACCAGGAGCCTTTGGTGGGAGGGTGTGATGACTGGAGGAAGATCAACAACTCAGATGGAACTTTATGGTAAGACATAACTTCTTTATTTGAAGTTGTTAATCATCTTCCTATTCATCACTGATGGGACAGAATCCCAAACTACTTGGAGAACCTGGGTGGCCCTTATGGAAGAACATTCCTGAGACCCATTGAGTCAAAGGCCGCTCTTCCTCTGGAGATCAGATTCAATTTGTAATGCTTGATGAAGGTATGGGGTTTAGCCCAAATGGCTGCTGCACAGATGTCATCCATGGAGGCTCTAGAGTGGAAGGCAACAGACGCTGTTATAGCCCTAGTTGAGTGAGCTTTGATTTGAGCAGGCTTAGATTCATTCGTAAGTGGATATGAGAAGGTAATGCAATCCCTGAACCATTTTGACAAACTAACTTTAGATACTGCACACCCCATTCAAGGACGAGAAAAGGAAATGAAAAGTTGGCTCGACTTGCAAAAGGACTTAGTTCTGTCCAGGTAGAAATGTAGTTATCTATGAACATTCAAGGAATGCAGGCAGTATTCTCCCTTGTTTGAATAATTTGGTAAAAATACAAGGAGCTCAATGAACTGGTTAATAGAAAAGTCGGAAACCACCTTGGGGAGAAAGGATGGATTAGTACGAAGTGATACACTGTCCTTATGGAAGATCAGATAGGGACTCAATGCATAAGGCTTGCAACTCAGATATTCATCTGGCTGAAGTGACTGCCACCAAAAACAAGGATTTCCATGACGGGAATTTTTGATCACATGTCGCAGCAGGTTCAAAAGGGGGTAGAGAGAGAGAGGCTGGAGAACCCGTGAGAGATTCCATGCCTCCACCGGTTGCCTGATAGGAGGTCTACTATGGAAAATTCCCTGGAGGAAGGCCTTGCAAAGTCGGGTGGAAATAAGCGGGACTCCATCTGAACCACTATGGAAGTTAGAAATAGCTGCTAAATGGACTTGAATGGTGGAAGCTGATGCACCACTGTCAAACAACTCAGAAAGGTAATGAAGAATAGTAGCTATAGGAGGTGAAAATAGATTTAGCATCCGGTCATGTGACCAGATAGAGAATCTTTTCAATTTTTCCCTGTAAAGTTTTCTGGTGGATGGTTTGTGAGAGGCCAGGATAATATCACGGACAGATGGGGGAGAGGATTTCAAGCCTGGCAAATAACGGGAAGTGGAGAAGCCAAGCCGTCAGCTTGAGAGTGGAAAGATTTGGTGGGGTCAGTCCTTCTGGGTGAGATATGAGGTCCTGACGAGTGTCCAGGATCCAAGGAGGTGGTAACAGGCGAGGTCGGAGGCAGGAAAACCATACTTGATGAGGCCAGAACGGGGCAATGAGGATCACTTTGCTTCTCAATCAGATAGCTTTCCTTAGAAAAAGAGGGATCAGAGGTATTGGAGGATAAACATAAAGGAGACCCGCGGGCCAATCATGAGTCAAAGCATCTCTCTGTGTCTCCCCGTGAGGGGAAAAGAGGGCAAAGTAGATGCTGCATTTTGCATTCGAGGGGGAGGCGAAAAGGTCGCAGCATGGCTGGCCCCAACGGATGAAGATTTCTGCCATCACACTCGGACTGAGAGACCACTCATGAGGATGAAGGATGCATCTGCTCAGCCTGTCTGCAATCATGTTGGAGCTCCCCGGGATATGTGTTAAGATTATAAAGCGGATGGAGGCTATCACCCAATGCCAGATTCTCATGGCTTCGCGACATAGAGGGTAGGATTTGGTCCCTCCTTGTTTGTTTATGTACCAGACAATGGACATGTTTGTCTGACTGGATAGCAATCATTCCTGTTGGAAGGAGTGGATGGAAAGCTTGCAACTCCAATAGCACCGCTCTTACCTCCAGACATTAAAATGCAAGTTGACCTCTATGCTGGACCATGTGCCTTGGACTGACTTTCCCCTGGAAGTGGCCCCCACACCCTATCAGGGAAGCATCTATGGTCACCGTTGCACTGAGTTGGTGAGCCTGGAAGGGGCGACACAAAGATTTTCGTCTGTACTCATCCACCAGAGGAGATCTTGTTTGCAGGAGTTGGTGATGAGGATCTGTGAGGTCAGGGGATGAAGATCGGATATCCACTGGGACAGAAGGAGTCATTGAAGCAGTTTCATATGTAATCTGGCTAGGGAAACAATTGGGATGGCCGCCGCCATACACCCCATAGCCTAAAGAACTTTCCTTGAAGACACCTTTCTTCAACAGAGTATCACTTGAACTTGTGCCCTTAATCTCTGAAGCCTGTGAGAGGGAAGAGAGACCAGACTTGTTTGAGTGTTGAGTACTGCCCCTATAAATTCCAATTGTTGTGAGGGATGAAGGTTGGATTTTTCCCAGTGAATGGTGATGCCCAGCGACTCTGCTAGTACTAGAGTGTAGTGGAAAGCCCTGACCAGGAGGTGCTTGGTGGGGGGCGGAGAGGAGCCAATCGCCTAAATATTGAAAAACCTGGAATCCTTGAAGTCTCTGATGAGCTGTGACCACTGCTAAGCATATCGTGAACACTCTGGAGGCCGTCGAGAGACCAAATGGCAGGGCTCTGAATTGGTAATGATTGGCTCCCAGCCGGAAGTGAAGGAGACTCTTGGAGCATTTGTCCATTTTGATGTGGTAATACGCATCCCGGAGGTCTATCGAGCACATCCACACACCCTCTTGAAGAAAAGGGAGGATGGATTGAATCGTGACCATGCAGAACTTGGTCTGAAACACTGATTTGTTTAGGTGGCTGAGATCCAAAATGGGCCTCCAGTCCCCGGTCTTTTTTGGCACTAAAAAGAATCTTGAGTAAAAACCGGATCCACACTGGTCTGGGGGGACCTGTTGGATGATTCTTTTTTGACATAGCTTTCTTATTTCGGAAGATGCCTCCTCCTTTGACTGGGTGGAACATCGGGAAGGGATTTCGGAGGTCTTGGGTAAGATATTAGGGGGATGTGATGGCCTCTGGAAATTATTCTCTGCACCCATTGATCATTTTTTATACAGAGCCAGACAGCTAGGTGCAGAGAGAAACAAGCCCCAACTGCTTCCGGAGGAAAGCAATCGGGCAATGCTTCAGGAGTGCTGATAGGATCTTCCTGACAAAGAATCTCTGAAGTCCTGATTTTGGGGACCCCCTCTGCCCTGAAAGGGGCATCTTCCATTACTGGAAACCCCTCTGCCTCTGGGGGAGTTCTCACCATGTGCTCACAGAAAGGACCTTGAAACTTTTTGTGCCACATCTTTTCACTCCTCTGGCTCCTGGAGAAGGAACACTGAGGTTTGGAAAATCATAGACCCACGGCAGACAAGGTCTTCCCATCTTGTTCGCACCTTGCTAATATGTCCCTGACCTTAGAACTGCACAGAGCTGATGGTTCGATAGGGGCATTTAAAAAGGAAGACTTAAAGGAGTCCGTGAGGTCACAAATGCGCATCCAAGCATGGTGTCTCATATCTATGCCTGTACCCGCAGCTCTAGCCACCCCTTTGGTTGCGAGGGACAGCAACCTCATGGACGAGTTGGAAACTGACTCTAGGGTGGCAAGTTGGGAAGCAACTTTATCACGTGCCCTGTCTGAAACTTGACCCGCGAGGGTTCCAGACAGCTCGGTGATGAGATCTCTCTGGAGCCTCGTAAAATGTGGCAAAAAGTTCAGAGACCTGACAGCAAAAGTCGCTGAAGCAAAAACTCGCTTCCCTAACCTCCTGGGACTCTCTGTTGGGTGGGTGGACAGTAGGACTTTCCTCCGCATGGTCCTTTTTTGTGGCCACCACCACCACCATAGCATCTACTGGCAAACCTCTAGACCAATGGGGTTGATCCTCTGGAGGGGAGAGTATCTTAAATGATCTCTTGGGGATGGCCTCAAATGGTGTTGGGATTCTTTCATGCCCGCTGCACGATGAGCTTAACTAACTCATCGGTGGGGGGGGGGGTCACCCAAGAAGCAGAGGGCCAAGAGTGGAAAGCCTGCAGGAATACAGATTCCTCCGAGGAAGGGTGGGAGGGCTTCCAGTCACCCCTCTGCTTCAAAATTTCCAGGATGTCTCGAAATGAGACATCGTCAGGGGGTGACCGTTGGGACCCGTCCCCATCATCGTAGTCCGTATCTTCCATGAGGGACTCCTCTGGGGAGTTCATGTGTTTCCTCTTACATGCACGTTTCTGAGGGGGTTCTTCGGTGGGAGCATCTGAAGAAGACTCAGAAAGGGAAATCCCCTCTACAGGGGTTTCCTGGGTCTTGCACTCTCAGAGTCCTGGGGGGGGGATGGCCTTTGATAGCTGCAGTTCAGAGGGAATGGGTAGTAGTTCCGATGTAGGAGGATTGCTCGAAGTAAGCACCCTCTCCATCACCCAGAAAGCAGGCCCTCCTGAAGAGGAATGGGAGCCCGGAGTCGAAGAATACAATTTCAGAACCGGAGTCACACCCCGCTCCACACGGTCCGCTCCCAGGGATGAAGCCTCAAGCAAATCCGGGGTGGGAGTCACTCTCGGACCCAAAAAAAATGGTGACACAACCGGAACCATGGCTAGAACCGTGGGTTCCACCCCCCTCAAGTATGAGATTGAGGAAGGGTGGTTTCCGAGGGAACTGGCATCCAAAGGGGCCTTGGAGCCTCAGACACGGTCATTGTCAGCACCGAGGGGTCCTCTCATAGATGGAAATATGAGCCTCGGAACTGAGGGGTCCAAGGGAGGAGAATATGTGGGGGTCGCCGGGGCAATGGACTCAAATCCCGGAGTGGGGTGGGCTCTAGGAAAATTTGTAATGCCCCTGGTGGTCAGCAGCTGATCAAAGAGGCGCACCACATCCAATTCAAATAGGCTCTTGGTGGACCTTACTGAAGGCCCTGAGGGGGAGACTGGCCAGTCCAAAAAGGGGCTGAAGGCTTGACCGGCAAATGGATCCACAGACTGGGAGTACTGGGTCTGCATGGTGGATTGAGAAATGGCACAAAGGATTCCAGTTTAGAAACCGGTAGCAGGGGAATAATTGGAACAGAGAATGGGCTCGGAGCCAAAGTCACAGCTGGGGAGGAGGTCAATAGCGGCTCCGAAGATGTTGTCAGAACCGATGTCAGAGCGAAGATGGGGAACGTCGTTGCCGAGGAAGAGGCATGCAAACTGGCCGGAACTGAACTTGCAGTGGGAGCCGTAATCATCGGTGCCGGGAACGGTGCCAACAAGGCAATCATGGCAACTTCTGTCTGAACCACAGGAGCCAAACTCGGAGCCGAGATGGTCGGAACCGAGGAGGCGATTCGATGCTCGGTAGAAGTCTTATGGGCCTTGTGCTTATAAGTCATACCCCTATCACTGGCCGGTGAAGAGGGGTCAGAATGAGGACTTTTTTTTGTCCACAGAAGGAGGGGATGAGACCTCCGACGCAGAAATAGCCTCCGAAAAAGAAGAAGGAAGCAGGCCCTTGAGGATTAACTTGTTTCGTCTTTCATTCAGTGTCCGCTGACTGAAGCTGGCAGAAATGTCACAGGGAGGTTTCGCCGATAAGTGCAGAACCCCCAAACAATACACACATTCCTCATGTAGATCACTATTTGGGAGTTTACCACTGCAAGAAGGGCAATGTTTAAACCCTGTAGTCCCTTTCTTTTCAGACATAACAAAAGAAACACACACAATGCTAACTAAAAGAAAAGTTACAGAGAGAGAGAGAGAGAGAGGGAAATACCAACAGTGGTATTGGGAATACCACTAGGGTAAAAAGGGCAAATACCAACAATGGTACGATAAAAAGTAGATACCAGTGGGTAGAGCGGAATGTTAAAATAGAGGAAAAATAGTAATTTGACAGGAAAGAACTCACAAATACTTATAAAATTTAAAAAAATATACCACTTAGCTGGAGAGCTCGGTGAAATGCTGCTATATGCCTGTGCAGCAAATGAGATCTGGGGTAACTGAGTGAAGGGCATTGTGGGTAGCAGCTTAGCTCAAGAGTTTTTGGTGCACGCAAGCTTGGTATAAGGCCGACTCGGTTCCGAGTGCTCAGAACCAAACCCATCAGTGATGAACGGGAAGATTAACAACTTCAGATCATGTGCTTTTACAGAAATTACAGTGTAGAAAAAATGCAAAATCGAACACTAACAGAGTAAGAAGAGTTAGATGAACATATTCGATTGCTTTCTTTGTGGTACTGAGTTTTATTAAAGGGAAAGACATTTGAATGTAAAAACTAAACTTCAAAGCCCTGACTTATTCAGACTCTAGGTTAAACTACTTATTTGAGGTGTGATGCTGACGATCTGTAACTGATAAGGCACATTTAAATATCATTTAAGAAGCACTGTCTTCTTGAAGACACAGTAGTTGGGATAAGTTACCTAACTTAATTACTTTGCCACTCTTAGTAGCCTTTGTGATGTAACAGATGAGACAAATGCAAGAAAGAAAGGCAGACATAATTAAATGATGTTTTTTTTTTCATCTTTTTCTGTGGGCAAAGATTTTAGTTTTGGATTACAGAGAAGGTAAATCACTCTTTGGAAAGAAAAAAAAAAGACTTTTTGGTGTTCTTTAAAGGAGAAATGCAATGTATGCAAAGTGCATTTTTAAAGAAGAAATTTAAGTTTTGTGGCAGCGCCCCTGGCCATTCCCCCCCCCCAGCCACCAGGCCTTAACAGATTGCCTAGGTCACCTATTGCTGGATCCAGGTCTGACTGTGGTGTGTGTGTGTGTGTGTGTGTGTGTGTGTGTGTGTGTGTGTGTGTGTGGCTAATCAGAAGCATTGTGTGTGGGTGGAAGGAGGTTGTGAGTGATTGAGAGTTGCTTTGTGTGTGGTCTGCTGTTTGTGGTATATGTTTGTGTCTTAGTGATAGGTCAGTAGTAGTAATGGAAAGGTAGTAGGTAATTAGTGGCTGCTGTGTGCATGTGTGAAAGCTCGCCATCTATCTGTGTTTTAATGTTAGCAATATATGTGTGCAGGTAATGTGGTGCAGAGTATAGAAGATGATTGTGTGAAGGTTGTGTGAGACTTGTGTCTGTGCAACTCTGTGTCCTGAGAGAGTTCTGAGCCAGTTATTTAAGTCTTGGGGAGCGCAGGGGGGATTCTCCCCACATAAAAACATGTGTTTTCTATGTCTAGATTTAAGTGGTAAGCCAGTGCAATACCTGTATGTGTGCATTCATTCAAATGCAATGGGGAGGAATCTTGATGTAGAAAGCAGTCGATAAGAAGCTGTCAACGAATATAACACCGATATTTACCACAAACTCCAAACCAACAAAATGCATCTGCGCACACTCCCAAAACTGTGTAAGCCAAAAACAAGTGCTTTTGGCATTTTTTTAATAACTATTACATATGTAAGATTTTTTGTTTCTGCCTTCCTATTTGATAACATTTTTTGAATTGATTGATATACATACTTATTTTTCATAAACATTTTTTATAAGTATTTCATACTTAAATAATCCATTGGCAGTTTTAGCATTGCATTCCACTACAAATGTTTACATACAAATATACTTTGTTATTTAAATGGATGAATTCCTTTTTATTACATTTTAATTTATATGTTCTTCATTGAGTTTACTTAGTTTATTTTTATTTTAGAGGATGGGTCCCTTTAAGATACTAAATCTTAGTCTATAAACTCTTTCAAATTGAGTGACTGCAACAAGAGTTGTAATTGTTCATTTGTCAATTAATTGGTCTATTTGTGGTATTTTATGGTTGTTATATAAGCACTGATTTGGGTAACCAAGTTTTAGTTCTGATGTGTTAGACAAAAATGCTGATTTTAAGTTTAGAGCATTAAAATCATTATTTTACTACTTTTGTGATCAATAAAGATTTAATATTTATCCATTTTCACTCCTTGATCCTTCCAATATGCTTATTTTTGGGTTATATTGATATTTACCACCTAATCCAAAAAACAAGAAATGACAACAGGAATGATAATGTAGAATAAAACAAAATAAAGAAACAGCATATAAAAATATAAATGCAACAAATTAAGAGTACAGCAAATAGATAGTGGAAATAAATACAGCAAGTCTGACTTCTGCTACAGTGTCCTAACAAAGTGATGCACTCCACTGCATCTTCCCTTGATTTAAATAGTCAATTACTAATAAATATCCTTTAAATAGTGAATAGACATTAGATAGTTAATGTACAGCATACTGGAATAAGTAATGGATACCAAAAAAGAAGCAAAGTAAAAAAAAAAACTGCAAGCAAGAAGAAACTGTAAATCTGATGTTGTCAATCTTCATTTATCTTTGAAATATGGGACTTGGTTCTGACTCTCTGAACTGCCTCAGCCATTGCAACAGCTTGCGCAAATCAAAAACTCTGGAGCTAAGTCTCTAGCCAGAAAGCCCTTCTCTAGATTACCCCATATCTCATTTGCCGCTCTTCTCATAAGACGCATCAGCCAAACTCTCTCTGAGCTAAGTTTAATTTCATTATCTTCTTCCATTAATATTTGAAATTTTCTGAACCTTTCTTTCTCCTACCCAGTTAACTTCATTTATATCTCACCTTTGCTAACTCTTCTCATCACTTCGGTGTTCTTGACTACCATCCTTGGTAGTTTTTTTCCTGTTAGATTTAAGTCACTTCTTTACTGATTGAGTGTACTATTCCTTTTCTCCCTTTTACCTTGCGGTATCTGTCCTATCATTGCTGGTAGTGCTATGCCTTTTGCCCCTATCTCTGGTAGTTCTGGCCAACCATTGTTGGTAGCCTTTCTCTCCCTCTCTTTTTCTTTTTCTGTGTGTGTGTGTACATATCTAGTGTGAGTGTTTTCTGTCACTGATTCCTTTTTTATCAATCAACATAGCAGATAAGAATAAAAGTACAACTGGCTTTAAACAATGTTCTGGTCGTGGCAGAAAAATGCCCAATTCTGATGGGCATTCATCTTGCATTTACTGCTAGGGCTTGGTGTATTTACAAGAATGTGATATCTGTCAAGCATTTAGTCACCGGGCCCTTGTAGACAGGAAAAATAAATTTATTTTGAAAGGTCTGATTAAAACATCTTTTGATGAGGCTTTATCCAGTCAGCCTAGGACTTCAAAATCAGATGTCTCTTCTACTTCGTCTTCCTCTTCCTCCAAGACTGAATATGCTAAAAAGAGGAGTCTCTTAGTGCCGGCATCCTCTTTGGCCCTGGCACATAACAGATCTAAATCTTTGGCTACCTCACCTACTGCAGAATCAAAGTTGACTACCAAAAAATCTACGGAACTGTCCTCTTCAGTTCCGATTGTTGTAACAAGCTCTGCACCTCAAACTTCGGTGCCATCCACCTCAGTGCCAACTATTCAAGTCACCTCTCCTTCCTAACTGCCAGTTACGGTGCCGACAGTATTTTTGGAACCGGTTCCTTCCATGGCACCACCAGCACCATTGGAACCACGATTCCTTTCAGCTCCCAGAAATAAGTATTCCCCCTCAATAGATCCCTTTGTGGGACAACATCCAAGACCATTTTTAGAGAGGCCAGAATCCTATTCAGCCTTTTCTGCCCGCTCCTTTTGGAGTCTGACAGAAGTCGATACCATGAGGTTGGTGCATCAGCTCCTTGTGGCAAGGGGTCTGTCAACTTCTTCCCAGGTTTCACTGCCTTCTGGAGATGGGACTTTTTCTCCAAGGACCTCACCAGAGATTCCTCCTCTAACCTCCACTGCAACTTTAGAGATCATGACTCTGATTTCCCGGGTCGGTTGTCCTGGTGCAGACAGCTCTTATGCCTTTAGCCCCAGTGTCTGTCCTGAGTTCCTCGGTGCCTTCAGAACCGTTGGACTCCCAGGGTTGCAGCACCATGACTTGTTCAGGGGGTCTTCCTTGGCTTCAAGCTTGATGGCAATTTCCACGGAGTGGGGTGGGACCATTGTTATGAGGTTGTCCTTCCTGGTTCTGGCCTCCCATCCCTCTTCGGGGGGGGGCTGCCTTTCAGGTCATGGAGATGGCCTTGGTCTCTACAGGTTCTCAGCTGGTTTCCTCCCCATCAGAGTATTTTTCTGTGATTCCCTCTGGTCCAGAGCTTCCACCAACCTCCATGCCCGGACAGTGAGCATCGAAGCTGCAGGACACCCCTGTACAGGGCCTTACCTCTTCAGAGGCCTACGCAGACTTTCCCACTGAGAAGGTGCCCTGAAAGAGGACGTAAGAGGAAACACCTACATTCCCAGGAGGAATCTGCCATGGAGGACACAGACTTTGATAACAGAGAGGGTTCCTCCTGGTCACCTCCAGAAGACATCTCCTTTGGAGACATTCTTGAAATACTAAAGCACAGGGGTGGCTGGAAGCTCCAAGACCCATCCTCAGAGGAGTCTGTGTTCGTGCAAGATTTTGGTGCTTGCCCATCTCCCTCTTCAGTGACCCCGCCTGCTGATGATCTTATTAAGATGATCACACAGTGGGCATGGAAGGTCCCTGATTCTGTAGAGTCAGTCCCCAGGAAACCAGATAAAATCCTTTCAGCTCTGCGGTAGCCACCAAGAAGGAACTAGCAAAAGAAACTTCCATTGTTCATTCCCTAGCTGAGAGTCCAGGGCAATGGACAGGTTTGGGAAGCGGGCCTTTGACCTTTGCCTTACGGTCACTGAATTTCATGGCACACTTCACTAGACTTGAGAGGGATCTGATCAAGGAGCTCTCAGATACCCTTGCAGGAAATTTGTCTGACAAGGTACAGGATGAAGCTGCTTTCCTGCCTGCCATCCTAGAGTCTATCTCTAACCCGTCCATGAAGCTTATTGCACATGCAGCTGAAGGGATGACTAGGGCAGTGGGTTCTGGCATAGCCATAAGGAGGCATGCCTGGATGCGCATGTGTGAATATGCAGAGCCATTTAATTCTTTATTCATTAATACCCTATTTGACAAATCTTCCTTTTTTGGCCCCGAAGTCAAAGATACCTTGGCCAGGTGTGAAAAGCATGGAAAAACCCTATCTACAGTGGCCGTACATTTCTCCACACCACAACACTCCTATTCCAGGAACCAGAGAAGCAGAAAAATGTTGTTCAAGAAAACCAAAGGGTCTTTCCAGGACACACATGGTACTGACTCCTCTTGGGGCAGAGGAAGAAGCTATAGTGGAAGACACTGACCTCACAGCAGCGGTGGCCCACAAAATCAGGGGTCCAGAGTCTCTTTCTCAGGGAATCTCTACCAGTACTCCTGAAGGGAGGCCCAATTTCTTACCTGTGGAGGCAATCAGGGGAAGACTATCCTTGCATCCATTAGCCTGGCAAAAAGTAACCTCAGATGCTTAGGTGCTAAGGATCACTGCCAGATGATACTACATTCCCTTTGTTCTCATTCCAAAAGCAAGAAAAAGAAAAATCCTAGATGTTCTACCCAATCAGTCAGGCAGATCTGGAAATTCAAAAGCTGCTAGAAAAAAAGAGTCATCCAAGAAGATAGGATCCAGATTTTACTTAATATTCTTTTAGGTGCCAAAAAAGACAGGGGACTGGAGACCAATTTTGGATCTCAGCATTCTGAAAACGTTTGTTTGGCAGACAAAATTCTGGATGGTCACTCTTTAGTCTATTCTCCCCTTCTTAGGGAAAGATGATTGGATGTGCTCTATAGACCTTCAGGATGCGTATTACTACATAAAAATGGACAAAAGCTCCAGGAGGTTTCTCCACTTCCAGCTGGGAGCCAGTCACAATCAGTTGAGGGTGCTGCCCTTAGGTCTCACCACAGCCTCCCACGTGTTCACGAAATGTATGGCAGCAGTGGCAGCTCACCTGAGACTGTACAGATTCAGAGTGTTTCCTTATTTGGACAACTGCCTCCTTAATGCTCCTACAAGGTATCCACTCAAACAGACAAGATATTTCACCCTACGCATTTGTTCTCATCTAGGTATAATGGTAAATCTTGCCAAGTCTCAATTAAGTCTGACCCAACAACTTGATTTTATAGGAGCCTGCCTGAATACAAAATTTTGCATAGCCTCCCTTTCTCTTTGCAGGCTGAAGATAACTCCCAGGTGGACATTATTCTCTCCAATGACCACGTTTCTGCTCTACTAGTTCTACCGGCTCTAGGATCCATGGCAGCGGCCATCACACTGGTTCTGCTAGCAAGGTTTTACATGAAAATTTTGCAGTGGCTTCTGGTCTCACAATGGTTCATCCTCACTCATCCCCTGACTCATCTCATTCAAATTACTAACCATTGCAAGAAGGACTTATCTTGGTGGATGGAATCCAAGGAAATTATTTTAGGCCGACCACTTGTTTCACCCTATCCTAAGGCCATAGAGACCACTGATGCCTCTCAGTTCAAGTGGGAGGCATTATCAAGGGAGAACAGTCCAAGGCACTTGGTCCCCGATAGAGGCCAATCTGCATATCACTGTTCTGGAAATGAGGGTAGTGCTCTTAGCATTGCAAGCCTTTCAAACTGCCCTCCCTTTAGAACAACTGCAATTCAATCAGAAAACATGCCAGTAGTCTGGTACATCAACAGCCAAGGCAGAACCAAGTCTTAGCCCCTGTGTCGAGAAGATCTCAGGGTGTGGCAATGGTCAATCTCTTCAAACTGCTTTCTGGTAGCAATGTACATCCTGGGGAGCTCCAATGTGATAGCAGACAAACTGAGCATATGCATTATCCTACCTCATGAGTGGTCTCTCAATCCCAGAGTGGCGAAGGAGATTTTCCATTGCTGTGGTCAGCCTTGCTGGAACCTATTTGCATCACCTCAAAACAACAAGTGCACCAGCTACTTTTCCCTAATCCCCCTCAGGGGGAATCCCCGAGAGATGCTCTCCTTCACGACTGCCACTCAGATCTACTCTATGCCTTCCCCCCATTCCGCTAATACCTCTCTTCTTGAAGAAATCCACAGGGTTGAAGAGAAAGGTGATTTTCATTGCCCCATTCTGGCCTCAACAAGTTTGGTTCCCCTTTCTTTGGGCTTACCTACTTCAATGTCCATGGACTTTAGACTCAGATCCAGGTCTCTTGTCCCATCCTTACGGACTAGTTCACCCTAACCTGAAAAACCACAAGCTTACAGCTTAGTTGCTCCAGTTCCATTGACTGCCAGACAAAATAACTTATCTTCTCCAGTTCAAAAAATTTTGTTGGCTTCCCATAAGCCTTCCACTAGGAAGCTCTACCTCAGCAAATGGAAAAGATTATCTATTTGGGCACATGCTATAGGATTTAATCCCCTTTCTGCACCAGTTGAAAAGGTTTTACAGTTTCTGACTACACTCTTCGAAAAAGGAGCTTCTTCTACCATCAAAGTTCAGTTTGCTGCTATGTTTAATTTTCATGATGGTTTTAAAGAACATTCATTAATCTCTCATAGGCTGTGTAAGGTTTTTTTGAAGGGAACCTTAAGATTAAAGCCTCCTTATAGGAACCCTCTCATTTCCTGGGATCTCACTATGGTTTTGCAGTCCTTCATCCATTCCCCCGTTGAGTTGGCGGCTTCCTGTGATTGGAAATTTCTTTCATGGAAGACCATTTTCTTGGTAGCCATTACATCAGCTAGAAGGATTTCAGAGATTCATGCATTATCCTGAAAACCTCCATATTTGATTTTTTCATAAGGACAGGGTATCGCTAAGAACCAACCCGTCCTCTCTTCCAAAAGTAGTATCTGAAACTAACATGAATTAATCCATTGAAATACCAGTCTTCTTCACTAATTTATCTAACAAAGGAGAATATTGCTTGCATTTATTAAATGTTCACAGACAATTGTGCTTTTATCTCGACAGAACTAAAGACTTCAGAAAGTCACACCAGTTATTTGTTTCCTTTTCAGGTCCTTCCATGGGTAAACCAGTTTCAAAGATCATGTCATCTAAGTGGTTTAGAGAATGCATAAGTTTTATCTACAATAAGAAAAACATCCAATTGCCAGCCCCAGTTAGAGCTTACTCTACAAGGTCTATAGCCACGTCTGCTGTTTTCCACAAGGCCTGCATGGATGACATATGTGAAGCAGCCACTTGGGCATCTCCACATACCTTTATCACTCATTGCAAAGTGTATTTGATCTCTAGGAGAAGAGTGTCATTTGGTTCTATGGTGCTCAGGAGTAGCCTTCCATAAGGCCTCCCAAGACATAAGGTAGCTAGGGTCTTTATCCAATATGTCAAAGAAAAATGAAGATGGACAACATCAGATAAAGAGGTTATAGACTTACCATAACGTTCCATCTGTATTGTCGATCTTCATTTATCCTTGACACCCCACTGTCCTTCCCCTTCTTTCAGACTTCTTGGAGGAACAGACTTTAGTCCTGGTTGTATGACCTTGGACATAGCCTTTTCTATTGTTATAGGACTATTTTTCCTTATCTTTCCTTATAGCTGCAAACTTGATCTGAGGTAATCTAGAGAAAGGCATTCTGGGTAGGGACTTGTCTCAAGAGTTTCTAGTTCGCACAAGCTGTTATAACAGACAAGCCGGCTCCGAGAATCTGAACAGAATCTTATATGTCAAGGATAAATGAAGATCAGCAACCCAGATGGAATGTTATGGTAAGTCCATAACTTCTTTTTTCTTTTATAAATTGCCAGGGATCACATGGCAAGCAGCATTATGGGCAATCTAGGCATGATGGACATAGCCAATAAGCATGGTCCCCTAGATCCTCATTCTTAAAGCATCCAGCATTACTTATTGGCGCAGATTCCATAAAGCCTACGCTAAGTGTACAAATATGTATTCAATAAAATTCTTATCACATTTTTTGTGTTTTCTAGTCACTCAGAAAGGTAACACTTAGTGTACATGTAGTCCACACTTTGTGGTAAACTTTAAGAAATCCTGTCAATATTTAAAGCAACAAGAATACCATTAGGAAAACTGAAATTAGGAGGAAGAAGGTGCGTATTATGTCTGTGTTGTCTGTTCACTCAGAACAGTGTACATTTAGTGTAGGCTTTATTGAATCTGGCCCATTGCCTTCCTCCTCTATCCTAATACAAACTTCCTCTGAATAATACTATCATAATTATTACTAGTTTTTTTTAACGTATATAATAAACTTATGTAAACAGTGTCTATTTTTATTTTTTCATTCACAATTTTTTCCTTCCAAACTTTATACACTACGCATAGGTATATTTTACTACATACGTACATATCTTGCCTCACTTTAGTATCTACATCTTCAGATAGGGTTCTCCTTTTCTTATTACACTTATACATCCTTCCTTAACCCTTTTTCCCATTTTTGCACATGGGGTTGGGGTATCACTTCAACCGTGACAATCATCTCGAGCCATGGTTTCCACTGCCGGGTGGCTAGCCCTGCCGTGGTAGTTCATCTGTACCACTCACCTGCACACACACACACACACACACACACACACACACACACACACACACACACACACACACACACACACACACACACACACACTCGCTCCTAGGGCCAATTTAGAGTGTCCAATCCACCTGATGCTTGTCTTTTGAGTATGGGGGGAAATGGGGAGCACCCAGAGGAAACCCACGTGACCTCAGGGAGGACATGCAGACTCCACACAGAAGGCACCCCAGCTGAGAATCGAACTGGAGGACCTCTTGCTGTGAGGCAACAATGTTAACACCCTTGAGTTTTATTTTTCTTTCTTTTTACTCCTCTTTCTTGCTTAATGCAGAATGTATGTTCCAAGGTCAATAATAGCCCAAAGTGTCTACTGAGTTGTTCTCTTTTTGGCTTTCTAATTGTTAAACCTTTAACAGACAGTCTAACAACTGCACTATGTATATACCTTGTGATATTAAATTATATGATGTTATATAATGCTCCTTTGTTTTCTTTTTGTGAATCATGGTGCTTCTCTGGAGCTTTTTTCCCTAGGCCTCTACTGAAAAGGGGACATGTGCCCAGTCAAACTTTCTCATTAATCAAATTCAAAATAAATAAACAAATGCAAAATAAATAAAAAAAAAATCCACCAAAGGCAGCAATGGATTTAGTTTGTGCAAAAATACAAAAAGTAAATGTTACACTGAAAAACTTCACTGTCAGAGCTCATGGAGGAACATGAAGTCAAGTTGGTGGACAAAGATTTATGGTGTTCGTTGGGTGAGTCGGACCATAATGTGCAGTACGTTCATTTAGAACGTTTAATGATTAAAGAAATGAACCTTTTTTATGACAACAAATATTTTGAGAAATACCTAAGTTTTCATGTGACCCCTAGGGGACTTATGATAGACAAATTACCTGGTTTTGACTTTACAGATGAGGAACAGGATTTGTTGTTGGAGTGGAGACAGGTTTATCTTGAGTGCACTTTGGGATAGCTTCATGTACTTGTCAAGTGAAACCTACACAATACTGAGAAACTACAGCACCAAATCATTGATTTACAGGGTAAGCTTAGAGACATGGTTTCAAGTGTCAACTTTTCTAAACAAATGAGTGACATTAAGATCAAATTGGAGGAAAATGGAGGTTTAGTGATGGAAAGGAAAAAGAACAGTTATAACATGCTCATTGGAGATACTAGGTAGAGAACTGGTGACAGGTATAATTTGGGGTAGGACTGGTGGGGACATTGCAGTGAAGTTTTTGCTGAGCTTGTCTGCTAGCAGGTAGTCAATTTTTGCAGGTTCAGTATGAATGGTACCATCCACTACCAGTTTAGCGCAAATCTGAGCCTTCCCTTTATGATTTTGGATTAAGTTACAGAATGCCTTGTGATTATCCTTAGTCAGGGAATCTAATTTGGTTTCGTAGTTAGCTTTGGAGGATGTACCAATGTGTCTGATTTGTTTATTCGAACTGTGGAGGGTGTCTTTCCTCTGCTGAGACCTTTCCTTCTTGTTTTATTCAGCAGTTTCTTTCACTTGTTGTATAACCTACTTATGCTGGATGTCCACCAGGGTGGGTTGTTTTTTCATGAGGATCCAGATTTAATCCGTTCAGGTACGACTGAGTCTATACACTTGTATAGGTACTTATACAAGGCATTAGTGTACTCCTCAGTATGGCAGACATTGCCGTCGGTGGTGAACAGGGATTTGAAACTATTTATGCAATCGCATAGGAGGATATAGTTTACTTTGGCGAAATATTTTAACCTTTTTGCTCAGGGGGGGGTCAATTGTGATCATTACGTCCAACAGATTTGTGATCCGACCTTACCTGGGAGGGCCCCACACATGGGGTGGTGCAGTGATCTCTCATGTTGGTGAGCACTAGGTCAAGGATATTTGAGCCCCTTGTAGGGATGCTGATTATCTGTTCCAGAGCATTTGTGTTAACAAAGTCTAGGAACCTTACCACGAGCGTCTTAGTGCTTCTGTATGTTGCCCAGTTGATGGAGGGATAGTTAAAGTCACCCATGACTAGGGTGTTTGGCTGTATTATGAGTGACTCAAGTAGGTCCAGGTAGGCAGCGTGGTTTACCTGGTTCATGGTGGGGAACCTATAGCTAACGACGACATAGAGGGAGGGGTCTTTCCTACAATTAGCTGGACTTGGAGGAGCTCTAGGGAGTCCTACTGTTTACCCAGTCTTGAGGTACACTGGTCTTTGATGAAGACGGACACACCTCCCCCTTTGGTTCTTTCACATTCATTTTGCAGTCTGAACATGTGAAAGGCACTGTAGCCTCGTATGGCAGAGGTACTCTTTGCAACCTTGAACCATGCCTCTGACTGCACAGACATCTGTGTCTTCCATAATAAGCAGTGCTTCCAGTGAGTGCAATTTCTGATTTATACTCCTAGCATTAAGCAGCATAAACCCTGAGTTTGTCTCTAGAAGATGTTTTTACTTCTGGAATTTTGTTCTTATGACACTGCCTAAAAAGTGCACTAAAGGGGAGGCAAGTAACTTAGCCAGTAACTGAAAGCCAAGAAGTGATAGGTGAAGAACACCCCTGGCAAAGATACTGGATCCCCCTGGATTGACACCAGAAGCTAAGCCAAATGTTTGGCATTTTTTGTTTGTAGTTAGGCATCATCCTGGGTGAAGGTAGAATGCTGCTTAGGGCTAAGGACATACCTGCCTGGGACACATAATTAGCGAGCCCAGTCATGTCTCCCTACATATAGTCCAGTGAGGTACACCTCAAGTTGTTCACTCCAACATGGACTATGACAAGAGTCATAATAGTACTTGTTGAGAGAGTTGGGTGCGTGCATGATTTGGCTGATCCTAGCACCTGACAGGCAGCTGACCATGACCTTCTCCTTGTCCAGCCTGGTGAGTGGGACATCTGTGTGGCTTCGCCTATGACCATGAAATTTAGTTTTGACATATTTTGCCTTAGGGGCTGGTTGGGTGAGACACTAATGTGTGTGTTTATATGTGTAGTGGATGTTGTTGGGACGCATGGACGGTTTACTTTTGGGAAGTCTCTGTTCTTTTGGTATACTTCATGAGTACCTCCACATATGTGGGTTTGTGTGCTTTGTTGTTGGTTTGTGGAAGATGTGAACTGTGTCTGCTGACAACCCATTTTGTATATGATTTGCTGTTTCATGAGAGAGAGAGAGAGGAAGCATTGTTTCCAGATTTATAGTACAGAAACTGGCAGGCGTGCACAACTGTGCAGTGCACAGAGAAATAGGGAAGCCTATGACAGTTCACAAGCAGTTATCTATGGAAAAATTGATTTCTAAGTCTTTGCATCTATACCAAGCAGTACTAACCCCTGTTGCATGACACACTGCTTTGTTAAGCAATTTTCAAACAAGCTGGCCAATGGAAATGCTCAATACTGAGCTTTATTCCAACAATCCCCAACTCAGATGGGTCCTTGGCTACACTCTTCTGCCACAGGGGTGCAGGGAGCCATCTTAATGTAAGACGGCTGGTTTCAGTCCTCAAATAATGCCAAACCGTCTAGATCCAGCAAATCTGAATCTAACCTATGCTATAAAACATGCAAGTATCAGAAAATACAAAGTGCAGGAAAAACAGTCTCAAACAGCATACAACTGAAACAGTGAAACAGTAAAACGGCTTAAAATGGCAAAAACAGTTAAAAGTAGGTTGCAATTCAGTAATACACAGTTTAAATGTGCAGTACAGTGAATAAAAATACTTATATTTTTGTAGATTTCAGAGGATGCCTTAGATTTCATTTGGATTCACTTCAGAGATCAGAGAGAGCATGCCAGTCTTAGATCAGCCCCTGTAAACTGAGCTGTGACTTCCTACTTTTCGTTGTCAGCATCAATCTACATTTTTACTCTGCCTCCTTTGATTTTCATTAGTGGCCATCTGTGTTACAGCATTTTAAGGAATGCTTGAATAACAGGCTTGAAAATGTAGCTGAGTTAATTGTTCTTTTCAAAGTAACAACTGTAGTTTGGTGCTCAAGTGTGAGAAATTTGACCCCTGTTATTAATAGTTGTTAACTGAGCTGAGATGCTTTGTGTTGCATTCACAGTTCTAAATATCATAGCTAGAATTACAGTATTTAATGTTAATCTTTCACCAAGTCACTGACTTGTCTCAACGAAACAATGTATACAAAGTAAAAATGCAGAATGCCAGAAGAAAAAAGAAGTTATGTCTTACCATAACGTTCCATCTGAGTTGTTGATCTTCTTCCAGTCATCACTGATGGGTGAACCCACGGAACCGAGTTGGTCTTATACCAAGCTTGCATGCACCAAAAACTCTCGAGCTAAGCTGCTATGCACAGTGCCCTTCACTCAGTTACCTCAAATCGAGTTTGCATGCAACATATAGAAGAAACAGAAAGCCAGAGGCCATCTCTGTGCAAAAACCCTGAAACACTACAAAGACCCAGAAGATCCACCAGGAGCCTTTGGTGGGGGCCGGTGGGAGGGTGTGATGACTGGAAGAAGATCAACAACTCAGATGGAACTTTATGGTAAGACATAACTTCTTTATTTGAAGTTGTTAATCTTCTTCCTATTCATCACTGATGGGACAGAATCCCAAACTGCTTGGAGAACCTCGGTGGCCCTTATGGAAGAACATTCCTGAGACCCATTGAGCCAAAGGCTGCTCTTCCTCTGGAGATCAGATTCAATTTGTAATGCTTGATGAAGGTATGGGGTTTAGCCCAAATGGCTGCTGCACAGATGTCATCCATGGAGGCTCTAGAGTGGAAGGCAACAGTTATAGCCCTAGTTGAGTGAGCCTTGATTTGAGCAGGCTTAGGTTTATTCGTAAGTGGATATGAGAAGGTAATGCAATCCCTGAACCATTTTGACAAACTAACTTTAGATACTGCACACCCCATTCTAGGACGAGAAAAGGAAATGAAAAGTTGGTCCGACTTGCGAAAGGACTTAGTTCTGTCCAGGTAGAAACTTAGTTATCTATGAACATTCAAGGAATGTAGGCAGTATTCACCCTTGTTTGAATAATTTGGTAAAAATACAAGGAGCTCAATGGACTGGTTAATAAAAAAGTCGGAAACCACCTTGGGGAGAAAGGAAGGATTAGTACGAAGTGATACACTGTCCTTATGGAAGATCAGATAGGGACTCAATGCATAAGGCTTGCAACTCAGATATTCATCTGGCTGAAGTGACTGCCACCAAAAACAAGGATTTCCATGACAGGAATGTTTGATTACATGTCGCAGCAGGTTCAAAAGGGGGTAGAGAGAGAGACTGGAGAACCCATGAGAGATTCCATGCCTCCACCGGTTGCCTGATAGGAGGTCTACTATGGAAAATTCCCTTGAGGAAGGCCTTGCAAAGTCGGGTGGAAATAAGCGGGACTCCATCTGAACCACTATGGAAGTTAGAAATAGCTGCTAAATGGACTTGAATGGTGGAAGCTGATGCACCACTGTTAAACAACTCAGAAAGGTAATGAAGAATAGTAGCTATGGGAGGTGAAAATGGATTTAGCATCCAATCATGTGACCAGATATTGAATCTTTTCCATTTGTCCCTGTAAAGTTTTCTGGTGGATGGTTTGTGAGAGGCCAGGATAACATCACGGACAGATGGGGAGAGGATTTCAAGCCTGACAACTAACGGGAAGTGGAGAAGCCAAACCGTCAGTTTGACAGTGGAAAGATTTGGTGGGGTCAGTCCTTTTGGGTGAGATATGAGGTCCTGATGAGTGTCCAGGATCCAAGGAGTTTGGAACAGGTGAGGTCGGAGGCAGGAAAACCACACTTGATGAGGCCAGAACGGGGCAATGAGGATAACTTTGCTTCTCAACCAGATAGCTTTCCTTAGAAAAAGAGGGATCAGAGGTATCGGAGGATAAGCATAAAGGAGACCCGCTGGCCAATCATTAGTCAAAGTATCTCTCGGTGTCTCTCAGTGAGGGGAAAAGAGGGCAAAGTAGATGCTGCATTTTGCATTCGAGGGGGAGGTGAAAAGGTCGCAGCATGGCTGGCCCCAACGGATGAAGATTTCTGCCATCACACTCGGACTAAGAGACCACTCATGAGGATGAAGGATGCATCTGCTCAGCCTGTCCGCAATCATGTTGGAGCTCCCCGGGATATGTGTTTCGATTATAAAGAGGTTAGAGGCTATCACCCAATGCCAGAGTCTCATGGCTTCGCGACATAGAGGGTAGGATTTGGTCCCTCCTTGTTTGTTTATGTACCAGACAATGGACATGTTGTCTGACTGGATAGCAATCATTCCTGTTGGAAGGAGTGGATGGAAAGCTTGCAACTTCAATAGCACCGCTCTTACCTCCAGGACATTGATATGCAAGTTGACCTCTATGCTGGACCATGTGCCTTGGACTGACTTTCCCTGGAAGTTGCCCCCCCACCCTATCAGGGAAGCGTCTATGGTCACCGTGGCGCTGGCTTGGGGAGCCTGGAAGGGGTGACACAAAGATTTTCGTCTGTTCTCATCCATCAGAGGAGATCTTGTTTGAGGGAGTTGGTGATGAGGATCTGTGAGGTCAGGGGATGAAGATCGGATATCCACTGGGACAGGAGGAGTCATTGAAGCCATTTCATATGTAATCTGGCTAGGGGAACAATTGGGATGGCCACCGCCATAGACCCCATAGCTTGAAGGACTTCCCTTGCAGACACCTTTCTTCGACAGAGTATCACTTGAACTTGTGCCCTTAATCTCTGAAGCCTGTGAGAGGGAAGAGAGACCAGACTTGTTTGAGTGTTGAGTACTGCCCCTATAAATTCCAACTATTGTGAGGGTTGAAGGTTGGATTTTTCCTAGTGAATGGTGATGCCCAGCGACTCCGCTAGTACTAGAGTGTAGCGGAAGGCCCAGACCAGGAGGTGCTTGGTGGGGGCGGAGAGGAGCCAATCACCTAAATATTGAAATACCTGGAATCCCTGAAGTCTCTGATGAGTTGTGACCACTGCTAGGCATTTCGTGAACACTCTGGAGGCCGTCGAGAGACCGAATGGCAGGGCTCTGAATTGGTAATGATTGGCTCCCAGCCGGAAGTGAAGGAGACTCTTGGAGCGTTTGTCCATTTTGATGTGGTAATACGCATCCCGGAGGTCTATCGAGCACATCCACACACCCTCCCGAAGAAAAGGGAGGATGGATTGAATCGTGACCATGTGGAACTTGGTCTGAACCACTGATTTGTTTAGGTGGCTGAGATCCAAAATGGGCCTCCAGTCCGCGGTCTTTTTTGGCACTAAAAAGAATCTGGAGTAAAAACCGGATCCGCACTGGTCTGGCGGGACCTGTTGGATGATTCTTTTTTGACATAGCTTTCTTATTTCGGAAGATGCCTCCTCCTTTGACTGGGTGGAACACCGGAAAGAGATTTCGGAGGTCTTGGGTAAGATATTAGGGGGATCTGATGGCCTCTGGAAATTATTCTCTGCACCCATTGATCGTCTGTAATACAGAGCCAGGCAGCTAAGTGCAGAGAGAAACAAGCCCTGACTGCTTCCAGAAGAAAGCAATCGGGCAACGCTTCAGGAGCGCTGATATGATCTTCCCGAGAAATAATCTCTGGAGTCCTGATTTTGGGGACCCCCTCTGCCCTGAATGGGGCGTCGTCCATTACTGGAAACCCCTCTGCCTCTGGGGGAGTTCTTACAATGTGCCTCACAGAAAGGACCTTGAGACTTTTTGTGCCACATCTTTTCACTCCTCTGGTTCCTGGAGAAGGAACACTGAGGTTTGGAAAAACATAGATCCACGGCAGACAAGGTGTTCCCATCTTGTTCGCACCTGGCTAATGTGTCCCTGACCTTAGAACTGAACAGAGTTGATGGTTCAATAGGGGCGTTTAAAAAGAAAGACTTGAAGGAGTCCACAAGGTCACAAATGCGCATCCAAGCATGGCGTCTCATAACTATGCCTGCACCCGCAGCTCTAGCCAGCCCTTTGGTTGGGTGGGACAGCAACCTCATGGACCAGTTCGAAATTGACACTAGGGTGGCAAGTTGGGAAGCAACTTTATCACGTGCCCTGTCCGAAACTTGACCCGCGAGGGTTCCAGACAGCTCAGTGATGAGATCTCTGTGGAGCGTCGTAAAATGTGGCAAAAATTTCAGAGAACTGACAGCAATAGTCGCTGAAGCAAAAACTCGCTTCCCTAACCTGTCCACCGCCCGGGACTATCTGTTAGGTGGGTGGACAGTAGGACTTTCCTCCGCAAGATCCTTTTTTGTGGCCACCACCACCACCATAGTATCTACTGGCAAACCTCTAAACCAATGGGGTTGATCCTCTGGAGGGGAGAGTATCTTATCTGATCTCCTGGGGATGGCCTCAAATTGTGTTGGGATTCTTTCATGCCCGCTGCACGAGCTTAACTAACTCATCGGCTGGGGGGGGGGTCACCCAAGAAGTAGAGGGCCAAGAGTGGAAGGCCTGCAGGAATACAGCGTCCTCCGAGGAAGGGTTGGAGGGCTTCCAGTCACCCCTCTGCTTCAGGATTTCCGGGAAGTCTACAAATGAGACATCGTCAGGGGATGACCGTTGGGACCCTTCCCCATAATCGTAGTCCGTATCTTCCATGAGGGACTCCTCTGGGGAGTTTATGTGTTTCCTCTTACATGCCCATTTCTGAGGGGGATCTTCGGTGGGAGCATCTGAAGAAGACCAAGAAAGGGAAATCCCCTCTACAGGATTTTCCAGGGTCTTGCACTCTCAGAGTCCTGGGGGGTGGCCTTTGATAGCTGCAGTTCAGAGGGAATGGGTGGTAGTTCCGATGTAGGAGGATTACGCAAAGTAAGCACCCTCTCCACACCCAGAAAGCAGGCCCTCCTGAAGAGGAATGGGAGCCCGGAGTCGAAGAATACAATTTCAGAACCGGAGTCACACCCCGCTCCACACAGTCCGCTCCCAGGGATGGAGCCTCAAGCAAATCCGGGGCGGGAGTCACTCTCGGACCCGAAAAAAACAGTGACACAACCAGAACCATGGCTGGAACCGTGGGTTCCACTCCCCAAGTATGAGAATGAGGAAGGGTGGGTTCCGAGGGGAACTGACATCCAAAGGGGCCTTGGAGCCTTAGACACGGTCATTGTCTGCACCAAGGGGTCCTCTCACAGATGGAAATATGAGCCTCGGAACTGAGGGGTCCAAGGGAGGAGAATGCGTGGGGGTCGCCGGGGCAATGGACTCAAAACCCGGAGTGGGGTGGGCTCTAGGAAAATTTGTAATGCCCCTGGCGGTCAGCAGCTGATCAAAGAGGCACACCACGTCCAATTCAGATAGGCTCTTGGTGGACCTTACTGATGGCCCTGAGGGGGAATCTGGCCAGTCCAAAAAGGGGCTGAAGACGTGTCCGGCAAATGGATTCACAGACTGGCAGTACTGGGTCCATGTGGTGGATTGAGAAATGGCACAAAGGATTCCAGTTTAGAAACCGGTAGCAGGGGAATAATTGGAACAGAGAATGGGCTTGGAGCCAAAGTCACAGCTGGGGTGGAGGTCAATAGCGGCTCCGAAGATGTTGTCAGAACCGACGTCGGAGCGAAGATGGGGAACGTGGGTGCTGAGGAAGAGGCATGCAAACTGGCCGGAACTGAAGTTGCAGTGGGAGCCGTAGTCATCGGTGCCGGGACCGGTGCCGACAAGGCAATCACGGCAACTTTTGGCTGAACCACAGGAGCCAAACTCGGAGCCGAGATGGTCGGAACCAAGGAGGCGATTTGATGCTCGGTAGAAGTCTTATGGGCCTTGTGCTTATAAGTCTTACTCCTATCACTGGCTGGTGAAGAGGGGTCAGAATGAGGACATTTTTTTGTCCACAGAAGGAGGGGATGAGACCTCCGACGCAGAAAGAGCCTCCGAAAAGGAAGAAGGAAGTAGGCCCTTGAGGATTAACTTGTTTCGTCTTTCATTCAGTGTCCGCTGCCTGAAGCTGGCACAAATGTCACAGGGAGGTTTCGCCGATAAGTGCAGAACCCCCAAACAATACACACATTCCTCATGTAGATCACTATTCGGGAGTTTACCACTGCAAGAAGAGCAGTGTTTAAACCCCGTAGTCCCTTTCTTTTCAGACATAACAAAAGAAACACACACAACGCTAACTAGAAGAGAAGTTAGAGAGAGAGAGAGAGAGAGAGAGAGAGAGAGAGGGAAATACCAACAGTGGTATTGGGAATACCACAAGGGTAAAAAGGGCAAATACCAACAATGGTACAATAAAAAGTAGATACCAGTGGATAGAGCTGAGTGTGAAAATAGAGAAAAAATAGTAATCTGACAGGAAAGAACTAACAAAATACTTATAAAATTTTAAAAATATACCACTTAGTTGGAGAGCTCGGTGAAATGCTGCTATATGCCTGTGCAACAAATGAGATCTGGGGTAACTGAGTGAAGGGCACTGTGGGTAGCAGCTTAGCTCGAGAGTTTTTGGTGCACGCAAGCTTGGTATAAGGCCGACTCGGTTCCGAGTGCTCAGAACCAAACCCATCAGTGATGAATAGGAAGAAGATTAACAACTTCAGATCATGCGCATTTACAGAAATTACAGTGTAGAAAAAGTGTAAAATCGAACACTAACAGAGTAAGAAGAGTTAGATGAACATATTCGATTGCTTTCTTTGTGGTACTGAGTTTTATTAAAGGGAAAGACATTTGAATGTAAAAACTAAACTTCAAAGCCCTGACTTATTCAGACTCTAGGTTACACTACTTATTTGAGGTGTGATGCTGACGATCTGTAACTGATAAGGCACATTTAAATATCATTTAAGAAGCACTGTCTTCTTGAAGACTCAGTAGTTGGGATAAGTTACCTAACTTAATTACTCTGCCACTCTTAGTAGCCTTTGTAATGTAACAGATGAGACAAATGCAAGAAAGAAAGGCAGACATAATTATTAAATTATGTTTTTTATTCATCTTTTTCTGTGGGCAAAGTTTTTAGTTTTGGATTACAGAGAAGGTAAATCACTCTTTGGAAAGAAAAAAATGACTTTTTGGTGTTCTTTAAAGGAGAAATGCAATGTATGCAAAGGGCATTTTTAAAGAAGAAATGTAAGTTTTGTGGCAGCGCCCCTGGCCAGTCCCCCCCCCAGCCCTTAAGAGATTGCCTAGGTCACCTATCGCTGGATCCAGCTCTGACTGTGGTATGTGTGTGTGTGTGTGTGTGTGTGTGTGTGTGTGTGTGTGTGTGTGTGTGTGTGTGTGTGTGTGTGTGTGTGTGTGGCTAATCAGAAGCATTGTGTGTGGGTGGAAGGAGGTTGGGAGTGATTGAGAGTTGCTTTGTATGTGGTCTGCTGCTTGTGGTATATGTTTGTGTCTTAGTGATAGATCAGTAGTAGTAATGGAAAGGTAGTAGGTAATAAGTGGTTGCTGTGTGCATGTGTGAAAGCTTGCCATGTATCTGTGTTTTAAAGTTAGCAATATATGTGTGCAGGTAATGTGGTGCAGAGTATAGAAGATGATTGTGTGGAGGTTGTGTGAGACTGGTGTCTGTGCAACTTTGTGACCTGAGAGAGTTCTGAGCCAGTTATTTAAGTCTTGGGGAGTACAGGGGGGATTCTCCCAACATAAAAACATGTGTTTTCTATGTCTGGATTTAAGTGGTAAGCCAGTGCAGTACCTGTATGTGTGCATTCATTCAAATGCAATGGGTAGGAATCCTGATGTAGAAAGCAGTCAATAAGAAGCTGTCAACTAATATAACACCGATATTTACCACAAACTCCAAACCAACAAAATGCATCTGCGCACACTCCCAAAACTGTGTAAGCAAAAACAAGTGCTTTTGGCATTTTTTACTAACTATTACACATGAATTAAAAAAAACTTTTATGCATATGTAAGATTTTTAGTTTCTGCCTTTCTATTTGATAACATTTTTTGAATTGATTGATATACATACTTATTTTTCATAAACATTTTTTATAAGTATTTCATACTTAAATAATCCATTGGCAGTTTTAGCATTGCATTCCACTACAAATGTTTACATACAAATATACTTTGTTATTTAAATGGATGAATTCCTTTTTATTACATTTTAATTTATATGTTCTTCATTGAGTTTACTTAGTTTATTTTTATTTTACAGGATAGGTCCCTTTAAGATACTAAATCTTAGTCTATAAGCTCTTTCAAATTGAGTGACTGTAACAAGAGTTGCAATTGTTCATTTGTCAATTAATTTGTCTATTTGCGGTATTTTATGGTTGTTATATAAGCAATGATTTGGGTAACCAAGTTTTAGTTCTGATGTGTTAGACAAAAATGCTGATTTTAAATTTGGAGCATTAAAATCATTATTATACTACTTTTGTGATCAATAAAGATTTAATATTTATCCATTTTCACTCCTTGATCCTTCCAATATGCTTATTTTTGGGTTATATTGATATTTACCACCTAATCCAAAAAACTAAAATGACAACAGGAATGATAATGTAGAATAAAACAAAATAAAGAAACAGCATATAAAAATATAAATGCAACAAATTAAGAGTACAGCAAATAGATAGTGGAAATAAATACAGCAAGTCTGACTTCTGCTACAGTGTCCTAACAAAGTGATGCACTCCACTGCATCTTCCCTTGATTTAAATAGTCAATTACTAATAAATATCCTTTAAATGGTGAATAGACATTAGATAGTTAATGTACAGCATACTGGAATAAGTAATGGATACCAAAAAAGAAGCAAAGTAAAAAAAAAAAAAAAAACTGCAAGCAAGAAGAAACTGTAAATCTGATGTTGTCAATCTTCATTTATCTTTGAAATATGGGACTTGGTTCTGACTCTCTGAACTGCCTCGGCCATTGCAACAGCTTGCGCAAATCAAAAACTCTGGAGCTAAGTCTCTACCCAGAATGCCCTTCTCTAGATTACCCCATATCTCATTTGCCGCTCTTCTCATAAGACACATCAGCCAAACTCACTCTGAGCTAAGTTTAATTTCATTATCTTCTTCCATTAATATTTGAAATTTTCTGAACCTTTCTTTCTCCTAACCAGTTAACTTCATTTATATCTCACCTTTGCTAACTCTTCTTGTCACTTTGGTGTTCTTGACTACCATCCTTGGTAGTTTTTTTCCTGTTAGATTTAAGTCACTTCTTTACTGAGTGAGTGTACTATTCCTTTTCTCCCATTTACCTTGTGGTATCTGTCCTATCATTGCTGGTAGTGCTATGCCTTTTGCCCCTACCTCTGGTAGTTCTGGCCAACCATTGTTGGTAGCCTTTCTCTCCCTCTCTTTTTCTTTTTCTGCGTGTGTGTGTACATATCTAGTGTGAGTGTTTTCTGTCACTGATTCCTTTTTTATCAATCAACATAGCAGATAAGAATAAAAGTACAATTGGCTTTAAACAATGTTCTGGTCGTGGCAGACAAATGCCCAATTCTGATGGGCATTCATCTTGCATTTACTGCTAGGGCTTGGTGTATTTACAAGAATGTGATATCTGTCAAGCATTTAGTCACCGGGCCCTTGTAGACAGGAAAAATAAATTAATTTTGAAAGGTCTGATTAAAACATCTTTTGATGAGGCTTTATCCAGTCAGCCTAGGACTTCAAAATCAGATGTCTCTTCTCCTTCGTCTTCCTCTTCCCCTTCCTCCAAGACTGAATATGCTAAGAAGAGGAGTCTCTCAGTGCCGTCATCCTCTTTGGCCCTGGCACATAACAGATCTAAATCTTTGGCTACCTCACCTACTGCAGAATCAAAGTTGACTACCAAAAAATCTACGGAACTGTCCTCTTCAGTTCCGATTGTAGTAACAAGCTCTGCACCTCAAACTTCGGTGCCATCAACCTCAGTGCCAACTATTCAAGTCACCTCTCCTTCCTCACTGTCAGTTACGGTGCCGACAGTATTTTTGGAACCGGTTCCTTCCATGGCACCACCAGCACCATTGGAACCACGATTCCTTTCAGCTTCAAGAAATAAGTATTTCCCTCAATAAATCCCTTTGTGGGACAACATCCAAGCCCCTTTTTAGAGAGGCCAGAATCCTATTCAGCCTTTTCTGCCCACTCCTCTAGGAGTCTGACAGAAGTCGATGCCATGAGGTTGGTGCATCAGCTCCTTGTGGCAAGGGGTCTGTCAACTTCTTCCCAGGTTTCACTGCCTTCTGGAGATGGGACTTTTTCTCCAAGGACCTCACCAGAGATTCCTCCTCTAACCTCCACTGCAACTTTAGAGATCATGACTCTGACTTCCCGGGTTGGTTGTTCTGGTGCAGACAGCTCTTATGCCTTCAACCCTAGTGTCTGTCCTGAGTTCCTCGGTGCCTTCAGAACCGTTGAACTCCCAGGGTTGTAGCACCATGACTTGTTCGTGGGGTCTTCCTCGGCTTCAAGCTTGATGGCAATTTCCACGGAGTGGGATGGGATCATTGTTATGAGGTTGTCCTTCCTGGTTCTGGCCTCCCATCCCTCTTCGGGGGGGGGGGGGCTGCCTTTCAGGTCATGGAGACGGCCTTGGTCTCTACAGGTTCTCAGCTGGTTTCTTCCCCATCAGAGTATTTTTCTGGGATTCCCTCTGGTCCAGAGCTTCCACCAACCTCCATGCCTGGACAGTGAGCATCGAAGCTGCAGGACACCCCTGTACAGGGACTTACCTCTTCAGAGGCCTACACAGACTTTCTCACTGAGAAGGTGCCCTGGAAGAGGACGTAAGAGGAAACACCTACATTCCCAGGAGGAATCTGCCATGGAGGACACAGACTTTGATGACAGGGAGGTTTCCTCCCAGTCACCCCCAGAAGACATCTCCTTTGGAGACATTCTTGAAATACTAAAGGACAGGGTGGCTGGAAGCCCCAAGACCCATCCTCAGAGGAGTCTGTGTACCTGCAAGCTTTTGGTGCTTGCCCATCTCCCTCTTGGGTGACCCCGCCTGCTGATGATCTTATTAAGTTGATCGCACAGTGGGCATGGAAGTTTCCTGATTCTGTACAGTCAGTCCCCAGGAGACCAGATAAAATCCTTTCAGCGCCAGAAGACCATCAGCACTGGACCAAAGGTTTAGTAGTAGATGCCATGGTGGCTGCGGTAGCCACCAAGAAGGAACTAGCACAAGAATCTTCCATTGTTCATCCCCTAGCCGAGAGTCCAGGGCAATGGACAGGTTTGGGAAGCAGGTCTTTGACCTTTGCCTTATGGTCGTTGAATTTCATGGCACACTTCACTAGACTTGAGAGGGATCTGATCAAGGAGCTCTCAGATACCCTTGCAGGAAATGTGTCTGACAAGGTACAGGATGAAGCTGCTTTCCTGCCTGCCATCCTAGAGTCTATCTCTAACCCGTCCATGAAGCTTATTGCACATGCAGCTGAAGAGATGACTAGGGCAGTGGGTTCTGGCATAGCCATAAGGAGGCATGCCTGGATGCGCGTGTGTGAATATGTGGAGCCATTTGATTCTTCATTCATTAATACCCCATTTGACAGATCTGCCTTTTTTGGCCCCGAAGTCAAAGATACCTTGGCCAGGTGTGAGAAGCATGGAAAAACCATATCTACAGCGGGCATACATTTCTCCACTCCCCAACACTCCTATTCTAGGAACCATAGGTTCAGAGGTTCATACTAGGCTATCTGCCCTAGGGCATTTACAAGCCTAGTCAGATTGTGTTTGGCTTTCGCCACCATTTTAAATGAATTTTGCTATGCCCTTTTTCGAGGTTAGTATACTGTACCTCTGTCTAACAGTGACACAGAAGTGATACCCAGAGTAAATCTATGATCTCCCATCCACTCATCAAGATTCCTCTTGAAGAGAGTCAATGAGGGACTCTGCCTAACCTGGACTGGAATTTTATTCCAGAGTGAAGGGAGCCTCTGGGTTATGAATCTGTCCCTCCAGCATGTCCTATTTATTTCAGTGCTGAGGTTCAAGTCTCTCGAGCGCGTAGCATGATGGGATTTGGATTTTCTGAGGTGCAGCATGTCCATTAATTCCAGGTTGGACATGGCTTCATATGTCAGGCACAGATCGCTTCTGAGCAGGCGGTATGCCACTGCGTAGAGCTGGAGTTTCTTTAACCGGGCAGCATATGGCATCTGTTTGAGCCCTTTGATCCTCTTGGTGAGGTACTTTTGGGGTCTTTCCAGTTGCTGCAGGTGTCTGGTAAGGTACCTCCCAAAAGGGGCATTGTACTCAATTATGGGTCTGATGAGGGATGAGTAAAGAGGCACGATGACCTCCCCTAATCTAGATGTGAATCCATTCATGATTAGGTGGGCTATATAAAATGTTTTTCTAACCACTTTGGCCACGTGGTTGTCGAATGAGAGATTGCTATCAACTTGGGTCCCCAGGTCCCTAATTACTTCTTCTGTACTTAATGGATTACCATCTATGTGGTAATTTGTGGGTAGTTTGTTTTTGCCAAAGGGGATGACTATACACTTTTTGGCATTTAGCTTGAGGCCATGGCTCTGGCACCAGTTTCTGTTTCTATGAGGCCCTTTTGTAGGATGCTTGTGTCAGCTGGAGAGTTGATTATGGCGCCCAGTTTGCAGTCATTTGCAAACTTGGTCAGCCACAGTCCTTCCGTGTTGGCCTGTACCTCCGAGAAATATATACCGAACAAGAGAGGTCCCAGGACTGAGCCTTGTGGGATGCCACTTGTAACTGGTTTGGAGTCTGACATGACTCCAGCAATTCTAACCATATGAGTTCTGTCCTTGAGCCAGTTTGCAACCCATCTACTGACATAGGGGTTTATATTTAAGCTGGTAAGCTTATCTATAATGCCCGAGTAGGGTACTGTATCGAAGGCTTTCGTGAAGTCCAGGTAGGCTGTGTGGACCACCTTCCCCTCGTCAATGGCCTTGGTGACTGTTTCAAAGAAATCGACCAGGTTTAAGAGGCAGGATCTGCCCTTAACAAAGCCGAACTGGGTAGGATCCAGTGTCAGTAAGTCCCCAATATCTTTATTTATGAGGTCCATGATGATCCTTTCCATAGCTTTGCAGACCAAGCTAGTCAGGCTTATGGGGCGATAGTTTCCGGGATCCATTGAGGCACCACCTTTGTGGAGAGGGACCACTGTTGCTGTACGCCACTCTTTGGGTACATATTCTGTAGTAAGGCTGAGATTGAACAGTAGTTTTATGTTTGGGTTTAGTTCTTCTTGGAGTTCATGTAGGACGCAGCCCGTGACACCGTCTGGTCCCATTGATGCTGTGTTTTTTGCTTTGGAGAGGGCGGCTCTTACCTGAGCATCTGAGATGTCGGGGGGCAGCACTCTGCTGGGATAGATATTTGCCCTTTTGGTGGGGAAGGGGGGGAGAAGTTTGTGCTGAACCTGTCAGCTAGGATGTTGGCAATGTCTGTGGGTTCAGTGTATTTTTTTGTCATTTTGGACTAATTCTGAGCATATCTGGGAATTCCCACCCAGGTTCCTAACATAACTAAAGAAAGCCTTGTGATTATCCTTAGTGTCCTGTGCAATTTTTCTCTCGAAGCTGGCCTTAGTTGATTTTATGCGTGCCCATAGTTTTTTGCTAATACTGATCAGAGATGCCTTCCCTTTTTGGGATTTTGCTCTGTCATGTAGTAGCTTCCTCCTTCTATTGTATAGTTTGTTTATGGCTGGGGTCCACCAGACAGGATGCCTGCCTTTGGAGGATTGGATCTTGGTTTTGTTTGGGATTGCATGATCCATGCATTCCTGAAGGTGTTCATAGAATGCGTTTATAAAGGATTCTGCGGTCTGGGCCATATTTTCCACAGGCCCGGGGGCTTTGAAGGATTCCACCTCGGTTTTGAGGAGTGTGAAATTTGCTTTAGAGAAGTTTTTCACTGTGGTTTTCTGGGCAGGGGCTGGAGTCGGGATGTGAATATCTAGAGAAATTAGTTTATGGTCTGATCTTACCAGTGAGGGATACACTTCTGGTCTGGAGCATAGAGTCCCCATGTTGGTGATGATCAGGTCCAGTATGTTTTCCCCTCTTGTGGGAGTGGTAACAAGTTGTTCCATAGCATTTGAGTTTATAAATTCTAGGAACCTTTGGGCTAGGGTGTTGGAGCTAGAGTAATGCTCCCAGTCTAAGTTTGGGTAGTTGAAGTCGCCCAATATAATGGTGTTTGGAGAGACCGTCATATTTTCCAGTGTTCTCAGGAAGGCTGAGTGGGGTTCCTGGGTTTGGGAGGGTGGCATGTAGCAGGCTATAAACTGGAAGGCAGTTTTACCCACTGTTAGTTGCACATGGATAGTCTCTGATGCTTCGTGCTGTGCCACCAACCTGGAGGTGTGGGTATCTTTGACGAATATTGATACTCCCCCTCCTTTGGTGGTTCGGTCCAAGTTTTGGGGCCGAAAAACATGGTATGAGGTATAATCTGGTAGTGCTGTGGTGCTCTCGGGAGCCTTGAGCCAGGTATCTGTTACTGCACAGATACTGATGTTCTCAATGCTAAGGAGAGTTTCGAGTGTGTGCATCTTGAGGTTTAGACTTCTGGGATTGAGTAGCATTACTCTTAGTTTCTTATCCCTTGTGATACCTATGGAGGTGGGTTTGTCTTTTGAGCCTTGCCTAAAAAAGGCACTATGGGGGTGGCAAGAGCCTTTGCCAATATCCAAAAGCCCAGGGGTGACAGGTGCATGACGTCCCTAGCGAAGCATCATGGCTTGTCGAGCATGTCATCCCAGGCTGACAGGCATTGGATCCCCTTTGAATGACACCAATACTTAAGCCAGTTGTTGAAATTGATCATCTTATCTTCATATTGTGGCATCATTCTTGGTGAGGGTAAGATGCTACTCAAGGTCAGGGTCATACCGGCCTGGGCTACATGCTCAAACAGCTCCTCTATATCTCTTTTCATGTAGTCCAGGGAGGTACGTCTGAGGTCATTCACACCAGCATGGACAATGACTGAGTCATATTTGTACTTGTTTTGGAGTGACCTGAGTGCTTGTGTTATGTGGCGGATCCTAGCGCCCGACAGGCAGCTCACCGTGACCTTCTCCTTGTTCAGACTGGTGAGCGGGATGTCAGTGTGCCTGGCGATAGAGTCACCTATTACAAGTGTATCAGGTGGGTTGTTTAGCCTTAAGGGCTGTGACTGTTCGGCACACTGGCTTTGTGAGCTATGTGTTGCACGTGTTTTGTTTTGTGGTAACGGTTGCTTGGGTGTCTGCTTTAGAGGTCTCTGTTGCTTAGGCAGATTTTTATTTAGACCCTCCGAGTATGTTTTTGTGTGTTTATGTGTTTGGTTTGCTGTCGTGGTAGGTCTATGTGAGACTGGAATTGTAGTGAGTGTGGTTTCCTTCTCCTCCTGACTGGTTACGCCAGTACTGAGTTGAAAGAGCTTAGCCTCCAGTTTGAGTATATGGTTGCATCTCTCACATGTGTTGGAATATGTTGGGAGGAGGAGAGGGTTGTCTGTGTACATGAGGCAGTTGTAACATTGCCTCAAGATTCCCAGATTCACCAGCTGGACTGGAGAGGAGATTGACAACTGACCTTTGGACATGCTAGAATAGTATCGGGAATTCCTTTATAATTGAAAAAAGGGCCAGTGGGGAGCAAGGTACTCAAGGGGAGCTTGTGAGGGTGTAGTGCTTTTAATTCTTTAGTGCTGACATATATAATTGCTTTAGTGAGCAAGTGCCAGGCTTTATAGTAGGAATAGGGTGTTCTTTAGAGTAGAAATAGGGTGTTTACTATGAGAATTAGATTAGTTCTAAGGGAAAAATTGAAGATCAGACTTTGTGGAGCCGAGAATGGTTTAAACCCAATTAAGCGGCATTGCCCGATGCTGTGCTATGCGCAAAATCATGCAAAGCCACGCTAAAGTGGGTTTTATACAGGGGGGACTTGAAAGAGCTAGAAATTGGCCCAAAACAGCCAATAGACTACCAGATTCTTGTGCTGGGAACACTCCTCCAGGGATAGATAGGCTGCTCTAAGCTCCCCACTGCCACTGGTGAACAAAGTGATGCACTCCACTGCATCTTCCCTTGATTTAAATAGTCAATTACTAATAAATATCCTTTAAATAGTGAATAGACATTAGATAGTTAATGTACAGCATACTGGAATAAGTAATGGATACCAAAAAAGAAGCAAAGTAAAAAAAAAAAAAAAAAACTGCAAGCAAGAAGAAACTGTAAATCTGATGTTGTCAATCTTCATTTATCTTTGAAATATGGGACTTGGTTCTGACTCTCTGAACTGCCTCAGCCATTGCAACAGCTTGCGCAAATCAAAAACTCTGGAGCTAAGTCTCTAGCCAGAAAGCCCTTCTCTAGATTACCCCATATCTCATTTGCCGCTCTTCTCATAAGACGCATCAGCCAAACTCTCTCTGAGCTAAGTTTAATTTCATTATCTTCTTCCATTAATATTTGAAATTTTCTGAACCTTTCTTTCTCCTACCCAGTTAACTTCATTTATATCTCACCTTTGCTAACTCTTCTCATCACTTGTTCTTGACTACCATCCTTGGTAGTTTTTTCCTGTTAGATTTAAGTCACTTCTTTACTGATTGAGTGTACTATTCCTTTTCTCCCTTTTACCTTGGTATCTGTCCTATCATTGCTGGTAGTGCTATGCCTTTTGCCCCTATCTCTGGTAGTTCTGGCCAACCATTGTTGGTAGCCTTTCTCTCCCTCTCTTTTTCTTTTTCTGTGTGTGTGTGTACATATCTAGTGTGAGTGTTTTCTGTCACTGATTCCTTTTTATCAATCAACATAGCAGATAAGAATAAAAGTACAACTGGCTTTAAACAATGTTCTGGTCTGGCAGAAAATGCCCAATTCTGATGGGCATTCATCTTGCATTTACTGCTAGGGCTTGGTGTATTTACAAGAATGTGATATCTGTCAAGCATTTAGTCACCGGGCCCTTGTAGACAGGAAAAATAAATTTATTTTGAAAGGTCTGATTAAAACATCTTTTGATGAGGCTTTATCCAGTCAGCCTAGGACTTCAAAATCAGATGTCTCTTCTACTTCGTCTTCCTCCAAGACTGAATATGCTAAAAAGAGGAGTCTCTTAGTGCCGGCATCCTCTTTGGCCATGGCACATAACAGATCTAAATCTTTGGCTACCTCACCTACTGCAGAATCAAAGTTGACTACCAAAAATCCGGAACTGTCCTCTTCAGTTCCGATTGTTGTAACAAGCTCTGCACCTCAAACTTCGGTGCCATCCACCTCAGTGCCAACTATTCAAGTCACCTCTCCTTCCTAACTGCCAGTTACGGTGCCGACAGTATTTTTGGAACCGGTTCCTTCCATGGCACCACCAGCACCATTGGAACCACGATTCCTTTCAGCTCCCAGAAATAAGTATTCCCCCTCAATAGATCCCTTTGTGGGACAACATCCAAGACCATTTTTAGAGAGGCCAGAATCCTATTCAGCCTTTTCTGCCCGCCCTTTGGAGTCTGACAGAAGTCGATGCCATGAGGTTGGTGCATCAGCTCCTTGTGGCAAGGGGTCTGTCAACTTCTTCCCAGGTTTCACTGCCTTCTGGAGATGGGACTTTTCTCAACCACCAGAGACCCAATGACTGAGTCATATTTGTACTTGTTTTGGAGTGACCTGAGTGCTTGTGTTATGTGGCGGATCCTAGCGCCCGACAGGCAGCTCACCGTGACCTTCTCCTTGTTCAGACTGGTGAGCGGGATGTCAGTGTGCCTGGCGATAGAGTCACCTATTACAAGTGTATCAGGTGGGTTGTTTAGCCTTAAGGGCTGTGACTGTTCGCACACTGGCTTTGTGAGCTATGTGTTGCACGTGTTTTGTTTTGTGGTAACGGTTGCTTGGGTGTCTGCTTTAGAGGTCTCTGTTGCTTAGGCAGATTTTTATTTAGACCCTCCGAGTATGTTTTTGTGTGTTTATGTGTTTGGTTTGCTGTCGTGGTAGGTCTATGTGAGACTGGAATTGTAGTGAGTGTGGTTTCCTTCTCCTCCTGACTGGTTACGCCAGTACTGAGTTGAAAGAGCTTAGCCTCCAGTTTGAGTATATGGTTGCATCTCTCACATGTGTTGGAATATGTTGGGAGGAGGAGAGGGTTGTCTGTGTACATGAGGCAGTTGTAACATTGCCTCAAGATTCCCAGATTCACCAGCTGGACTGGAGAGGAGATTGACAACTGACCTTTGGACATGCTAGAATAGTATCGGGAATTCCTTTATAATTGAAAAAAGGGCCAGTGGGGAGCAAGGTACTCAAGGGGAGCTTGTGAGGGTGTAGTGCTTTTAATTCTTTAGTGCTGACATATATAATTGCTTTAGTGAGCAAGTGCCAGGCTTTATAGTAGGAATAGGGTGTTCTTTAGAGTAGAAATAGGGTGTTTACTATGAGAATTAGATTAGTTCTAAGGGAAAAATTGAAGATCAGACTTTGTGGAGCCGAGAATGGTTTAAACCCAATTAAGCGGCATTGCCCGATGCTGTGCTATGCGCAAAATCATGCAAAGCCACGCTAAAGTGGGTTTTATACAGGGGGGACTTGAAAGAGCTAGAAATTGGCCCAAAACAGCCAATAGACTACCAGATTCTTGTGCTGGGAACACTCCTCCAGGGATAGATAGGCTGCTCTAAGCTCCCCACTGCCACTGGTGAACAAAGAAGCCTCCCTTTATCCAAGAAAGGAAATGGGCAACACAGGAACTTTCCAAAAGTCCAGAATACAGCAAAGCCTGTATTTGGACTACTCTAGGTCAGGAAAGACGAGAAACAAGGATAATTGTTTTTCTTTTTTGCAACAAACAGCAGGAAAATGCAATAAATATGTAACACAGGCTAGCGCACTTGAGTGTGTAGCCTCAACAGGTAAATGCAACAAACAGGGCAAACTTTAAAAGTGCAGGTGCAAAAACAACTTTAAACAGTTTAAAACAGTTCAAGAAGCAGAAATACTTGCAGTTTGGCTAGATCGGACAGTCGCCCAGGTAGTAGCAGCAAATAAAACACTTTTATCAGGTTAGCAGTTGCTCTTTTAGCCTCTCCGCTGCGAGCACCACTCTGCAGGACCACGAGGAGCTTGGCTGAGTAGTAACAAGTGCACAAACCGCGCCAAAGCGGGTTTTATACAGGGAGACTTGAAAGAGCTAGAAATTGGCCCAAAACGGCCAATAGACTACCAGATTCTTGTGCTGGGAACACTCCTCCAGGGATAGATAGGCTGCTCTAAGCTCCCCACTGCCACTGGTGAACAAAGAAGTCTCCCTTTATCCAAGAAAGGAAATGGGCAACACAGGAACTTTCCAAAAGTCCAGAATACAGCAAAGCCTGTATTTGGACTACTCTAGGTCAGGAAAGACAGGAAACAAGGATAATATATATTTTTTTCTTTTTTGCAACAAACAGCAGGAAAATGCAATAAATATGTAACACAGGCTAGCACACTTGAGTGTGTAGCCTCAACAGGTAAATGCAACAAACAGGACAAACTTTAAAAGTGCAGGTGCAAAAACAACAGTTTAAAACAGTTCAAGAATGCAGAAATACTTGCAGTTTAGCTAGATCGGACAGTCACCCAGGTAGCAGCAGAAAAAAAAACACTTTTATCAGGTTAGCAGTCGCTCTTTTAGCCTCTCTGCTGCTAGCACCACTCTGCAGGACCACGAGGAGCTTGGCTGAGTAGTAACAAGTGCAAAAACCGTGCCAAAGCGGGTTTTATACAGGGGGACTTGAAAGAGCTAGAAATTGGCCCAAAACGGCCAATAGACTACCAGATTCTTGTGCTGGGAACACTCCTCCAGGGATAGATAGGCTGCTCTAAGCTCCCCACTGCCACTGGTGAACAAAGAAGCCTCCCTTTATCCAAGGAAGGAAATGGGCAACACAGGAACTTTCCAAAAGTCCAGAATACAGCAAAGCCTGTATTTGGACTACTCTAGGTCAGAAAAGATGGGAAACAAGGATACATTTTTTTTTCTTTTTTGCAACAAACAGTAGGAAAATGCAATAAATATGTAACACAGGCTAGCGCACTTGAGTGTGTAGCCTCAACAGGTAAATGCAACAAACAGGACAAACTTTAAAAGTGCAGGTGCAAAAACAACTTTAAAACAGTTTAAAACAGTTCAAGAATGCAGAAATACTTGCAGTTTAGCTAGATCAGACAGTCACCCAGGTAGTAGCAGGAAAAAAAACACTTTTATCAGGTTAGCAGTCGCTCTTTTGGCCTCTCTGCTGCTAGCACCACTCTGCAGGACCACAAGGAGCTTGGCTGGGTAGGAACAAGCGCAAAAACCGCGCCAAAGCGGGTTTTATACAGGGGGACTTGAAAGAGCTAGAAACTGGCCCAAAACGGCCAATAGACTACCAGATTCATGTGCTGGGAACACTCCTCCAGGGATAGATAGGCTGCTCTAAGCTCCCCACTGCCACTGGTGAACAAAAAAGCCCCCCTTTATCCAAGAAAGGAAATGGGCAACACAGGGACTTTCCAAAAGTCCAGAATACAGCAAAGCCTGTATTTGGACTACTCTAGCTCAGAAAAGACGGGAAACAAGGATAATTTTTTTTTTCTTTTTTGCAACAAACAGTAGGAAAATGCAATAAATATGTAACACAGGCTAGCGCACTTGAGAAGCAGAAAAATGTGGTTCAAGAAAACCCAGGGGTCTTTCCAGAACACACATGGTATTGACTCCTCTTGGGGCAGAGGAAGAAGCTATAGTGGAAGACACTGACCTCACAGCTGCGGAGGCCCACAAAATCAGGGGTCCAGAGTCTCTTTCTCAGGGAAACTCTACCAGTACTCCTGAAGGGAGGCCCAACTGCTTACCTGTGGAGGTAGTCAGGGGAAGACTATTCTTGCATCTATTAGCCTGGCAAAAAGTAACCTCAGATGCTTAGGTGTTAAGGATCACTGCCAGATGATACTACATTCCTTCGTTCTCACTCCAAAAGCAAGAAAAAGAAGAATCCTGGATGTTCTACCCAATCAGTCAGGCAGCTCTGGAAATTCAAAAGCTGCTAGAAAAAAAGAGTCATCCAAGAAGTCCCACCAGATCGGATAGGATCCAGATTTTACTCAATATTCTTTTAGGTGCCAAAAAAGACAGGGGACTGGAGACCAATTTTGGATCTCAGCATTCTGAAAACGTTTGTTGGGCAGACAAAATTCTGGATGGTCACTCTTTAGTCTATTCTCCCCTTCTTAGGGAAAGATGATTGGATGTGCTCTACAGACCTTCAGGATGCGTATTACCACATAAAAATGGACAAAAGCTCCAGGAGGTTCCTCCGCTTCCAGCTGGGAGCCAGTCACAATCAGTTGAGGGTGCTGCCCTTAGGTCTCACCACAGCCTCCCACATGTTCACGAAATGTATGGCAGCAGTGGCAGCTCACCTAAGACTGTACGGATTCTGAGTGTTTCCTTATTTGGACAACTGCCTCCTTACTGCTCCTACAAGGTATCCACTCAAACAGACAAGATATTTCACCCTAAGCATTTGTTCTCATCTAGGTATAATGGTGAATCTTGCCAAGTCTCAATTAAGTCTGACCCAACAACTTGATTTTATAGGAGCCTGCCTGAATACAAAATCTTGCATAACCTCCCTTTCTCTTTGCAGGCTGAAGATGATAACTCTCAGGTGGACATTATTCTCTCCAGTGACCACGTTTCTGCTCTACTAGTTCTACCGGCTCTAGGATCCATGGCAGCGGCCATCACACTAGTTCTGCTAGCAAGGTTTCACATGAAAATTTTGCAGTGGCTTCTGGTCTAACAATGGTTCATCCTCACTCATCCCCTGACTCATCTCATTCAAATTACCAACCCCTGCAAGAAGGACTTATCTTGGTGGATGGAATCCAAGGAAATTATTTTGGGCCGACCACTTGTTTCACCCTATCCTAAGGCCATAGTGACCACTGATGCCTCTCAGTTCAGGTGGGAGGCATTATCAGGGGAGAACAGTCCAAATCACTTGGTCCACGATAGACGCCAATCTGCATATCATTGTTCTGGAAATGAGGGTAATGCTCTTAGCATTGCAAGACTTTCAAACTGCCCTCCCTTTAGAACAACTGCAATTCAATCAGACAACATGTCAGTAGTCTGGTACATCAACAACCAAGGCACAACCTAGTCTTAGCCCCTGTGTCGAGAAGATCTCAGGGTGTGGCAATGGGCAATCTCTTCAAACTGCTTTCTGGTAGCAATGTACATCCTGGGGAGCTCCAATGTGATAGCGGACAAACTGAGCATATGCATTATCCTACCTCATGAGTGGTTTCTCAATCCCAGAGTGGCGAAGGAGATTTTCCATTGCTGTGGCCAGCCTTGCTGGAACCTATTTGCATCACCTTAAGACAAGTGCACCAGCTACTTTTCCCTAATCCCCCTAAGGGGGAATCCCCGAGAGATGGTCTCCTTCACGACTGCTCCTCAGGTCTACTCTATGACTTCCCCCCATTCCACTAATACCTCTCTTCTTGAAGAAATCCATAGGGTTGAAGAGGAAGGTGATTTTCATTGCCCCATTCTGGCCTCGCCAAGTTTGGTTCCCCTTTCTTTAGGCTTACCTACTTCAATGTCCATGGACTTTGGACTCAGATCCAGGTCTCTTGTCCCATCCTTAGGGACTAGTTCACCCTAACCTGAAAAACCACAAGCTTACAGCTTAGTTGCTCCAGTTCCATTGACTGCCAGTCAAAATAACTTATCTTCTACAGTTCAAAAAAATTTGTTGGCTTCCCATAAGCATTCCACTAGGAAGCTCTACCTCAGCAAATGGAAAAGATTATCTATTTGGGCACATGCTAAAGGATTTAATCCCTTTTCTGCACCAGTTGAAAAGGTTTTACAGTTTCTGACTACACTCTTCGAAAAAGGAGCTTCTTCTTCTACCATCAAAGTTCAGCTTGCTGCTGTTTAATTTTCATGATGGTTTTGAAGAACATTCATTAATCTCTCATAGGCTGTGTAAGGTTTTTTTTGAAGGGAACCTTAAGATTAAAGCCTCCTTATAGGGACCCTCTCATTCCCTGGGATCTCACTATGGTTTTGCAGTCCTTCATCCATTCCCCCATTGAGCTGGCGGCTACCTGTGATTGGAAATTTCTTTCATGGAAGACCATTTTCTTGGTAGCCATTACATCAGCTAGAAGGATTTCAGAGATTCATACATTATCCTCAAAACCTCCATATTTGATTTTTCATAAAGACAGGGTATCGCTAAGAACCAACCCGTCCTCTCTTCCAAAAGTAGTATCTGAAACTAACATGAATTAATCCATTGAAATACCAGTCTTCTTCACTAATTTATCTAACACAGGAGAATATTGCTTGCATTTATTAGATGTTCACAGACAATTGTGCTTTTATCTCGACAGAACTAAAGACTTCAGAAAGTCGGACCAGTTATTCGTTTCCTTTTCAGGTCCTTCCATGGGTAAACCAGTTTCAAAGGTCATGTCATCTAAGTGGTTTAGAGAATGTATAAGTTTTATCTACAATAAGAAAAACCTCCCATTGCCAGCCCCTGTTAGAGCTTACTCTACAAGGGCTATAGCCACGTCTGCTGTTTTCCACAAGGCCTGCATGGATGACATATATGAAACAGCCACTTGGGCATCTCCACATACCTTTATCACTCATTACAAAGTGTATTTGATCGCTAGGGGAAGAGTGTCATTTGGTTCTATGGTGCTCAGGAATAGCCTTCCATAAGGCCTCCCAAGACATAAGGTAGCTAGGGTCTCTACCCAATATGTCAAAGAAAAATGAAGATGGACAGCATCAGATAAAGTGGTCATAGACTTACCATAGCGTTCCATCTGTATTGTCGATCTTCCTTTATCCTTGACACCCCGCTGTCCTTCCCTTCCTTCAGATTCCTTGGAGGAACGAACTTTAGTCCAGGTTGTATGACCTTGGACATAGCCTTTTCAACTGTTATAGGACTATTTTTCCTTATCTTTCCTTATAGCTGAAATCTTGATCTGAGGTAATCTAGAGAAGGGCATTCTGGGTAGGGACTTGTCTCAAGAGTTTCTGGTTCTCACAAGCTGTTATAACAGACAAGCCGGCTCTGAGAGTCTGAACAGAATCTCATATGTCAAGGATAAATGAGATCAGCAACACAGATGGAATGTTATGGTAAGTCCATAACTTCTTTTTTCTTTTATAAATTGCCAGGGATCACATGGCAAGCGGCATTATGGGCAATCTAGGCATGATGGACATAGCCAATAAGCATGGTCCCCTAGATCCTCATTCTTAAAGCATCCAGCATTACTTATTGGGGCAGATTCCATAAAACCTACACTAAGTGTACAAATATGTATTCAATAAAATTCTTATCACATTTGTTGTGCTTTCTAGTCACTCAGAAAGGTTACACTTAGTGTACATGTAGTCCACACTTTGTGGTAAACTTTAAGAAATCCTGTCAATATTTAAAGCTACAAGAATACCAGTAGGAAAACTAAAATTAGGAGGAAGAAGGTGTGTATTATGTCTGTGTTGTCTGTTCACTCAGAACAGTGTACATTTAGTGTAGGCTTTATTGAATCTGGCCCATTGTCTTCCTCCTCTATGCTAATACAAACTTCCTCTGAATAATACTATCATAATTATTACTAATCTTTTTTAACGTATATAATAAACTTATGTAAACAGTGTCTATTTTTATTTTTTCATTCACAATTTTTTCCTAGCAAACTTTATACACTACTCATAGCTATATTTTACTACATACGTACATATCTTACCTTACGTTAGTATCTACTTCTTCAGATAGGGTTCTCCTTTTCCTATTACACTTATACATCCTTCCTTAACCCTTTTTCCCATTTTTGCACATGGGGTTGGGGTATCACTTCAACCGTGACAATCATCTCAAGTCATGGTTTCCACTGCCGGGTGGCTAGCCCTGCCGTGGTAGTTCATCTGTACCACTCACCTGCACACACACACACACACACACACACACACACACACACACACACACACACACACACACACACACACACACACTCGCTCCTAGGGCCAATTTAGAGTGTCCAATCCACCTGATGCTTGTCTTTTGAGTGTGGGAGGAAATGGGGAGCACCCAGAGGAAACCCACGTGACCTCAGGGAGGACATGCAGACTCCACACAGAAGGCACTCCAGCTGAGAATTGAACTGGAGAACCTCTTGCTGTGAGGCAACAATGTTAACACCCTTGAGTTTTATTCTTCCTTCTTTTTACTCCTCTTTCCTGCTTAATGCAGAATGTATGTTCCAAGGTCAGTAATAGCCCAAAGTGTCTACTGAGTTGTTCTCTTTTTGGCTTTCTAATTGTTAAACCTTTAACAGACAGTCTAACAACTGCACTATGTATATACCTTGTGATATTAAATTATATGATGTTCTATAATGCTCCTTTGTTTTCTTTTTGTGAATCATGGTGCTTCTCTGGAGCTTTTTTCCCTAGGCCTCTACTGAAAAGGGGACATATGCCCGGTCAAACTTTCTCATTAATCAAATTCAAAATAAATAAACAAATTCAAAATAAATATAAAAAAAATCCACCAAAGGCAGCAATGGATTTATTTGTGCAAAAATTGAAAAAAGTAAATGTTACACTGAAAACCTTCACTGTCAGAGCTCATGGAGGAACATGAAGCTAAGTTGGTGGACAAAGATTTATGGTGTTCTTTGGGTGAGCCGGACCATAATGTGCAGTACATTAATTTAGAACGTTTAATGATTAAAGAAATTAACCTTTTTTACGACAGCAAATATTTTGAGAAATATCTAAGTCTGAATGTGACCCCTAGGGGACTTATGATAGACAAATTACCTGGTTTTGACTTTACAGATGAGGAACAGGACTTGTTGTTGGAGTGGAGACAGGTTTATCTTGAGCGCACTTTGGGATAGCTTTGTGTACTTGTCAAGAGAAACCTACGCAATACTGAGAAACTATAGCACCAAATCATTGATTTACAGGGTAAGCTTAGAGACATGGTTTCAAGTGTCAACATTTCTAAACAAATGAGTGACATTAAGATCAAATTGGAGGAAAATGAAGGTTTAGTGATGGAAAGGAAAAAGAACAAGTTACTTTGTGATATGAATGACTTCCGGAATGGGTCTGTGTACGGCTGGCAACATTCGGAACGTAGAGGGAGGTCCAAAAGCAACAGGAAGTTCGGTTCAAGTTCCACAATGGTGTGAGATTCCTCGGTGTCCTCATTACAGACTTGTTCCAAAAAAAAGTGTTTCTTTTCAAAATATTGAAGGGGAGTCCATGTCCGACTCCTGTCAAGTGGTTGAGACTGAGGGAAGTCTGGCAATATCGAGTGGACAACAGGGAAACAAGTGCAGGGGTAAGAAAGATCACTGAGATGTTTTGGGACTTCTAAACCATTTCTGTCGTTTTCTCTATTGGACTGACGGTATCTGCCTCTTTTTTGAATTTATCTCACTTTCGAGCTGAAAGTGTGAAAAATGAAGATGAAAATTTGTTGAAAGTAATTAATCTGTCTGATTTCGAACTTAATGTTGTGCATGACTTGCTTTCTAAAGGCAAGAAATTTGTGCCTGTTAAAATTCTGACGGCTGATTTAATATTGGATATCAATAAATTTTGCTGGAAATTGTATTTAATGGTGTTTTATCAAGACAGAAGTAAAAATGTTGCAACTGACTAATTTGAATGTTAATCAGGATGTAAATGGTATTGTAGATGATGACTCTCTGTTAAGTGTTTCCATTTATGATGTTTCTTTTGAATGTGATGGTGTGGAAGAGTGCACTGAAGGGTTTGAAACTGGTTATGGTAAATTTATTTTGTTCCTAGTTTATCAACATTCAGTAAATTTATGCCACCTAAGTTATCCCCAGCTGTTATTCTTTTTGAACAAATGTTAATCAAGAAAGTTGAACATGAATATGGAAATTTCATTAAGAATGTGAAACAGTACAATTTGTCCAAGATTGAATGGGAGATGATAAATACACTTAGAAATCAACTGTCTAATTTTGTGTTCAAGCAGGCTGATAAAGGTGGGAATGGGGTTGTTATGTCAAGGAATATACATAATTAGATGATTTACAGGCTTCTGTTAGTGCGGGAGGATTATGTGAAACTGACTTTAACCCCTTACATGATTTCAATGAACAGTTATTAGAGATTTTGGAATGAGGTGAGAGGTTGGTGTTTTATTTACTAGGGATAATGTAAAGATGTTATGTATTGAAAAACCCTGTGAGCCCTCTTTTTATGCATTACCAAAAGTTCATATGGACTCTTTAAATCCTCTAGGGAGGCCCAGAGTTGCTGGAATGGGGTCTTACCTACAGAATGTAAGTTTGTTTTTGGATTCTGTGCTTAAGAAATTTTCTTCTTCTTTTTTCATTCACAATTTTTGCCTACCAAACTTCATACACTACTCATAGCTATATTTTACTACATACGTACATATCTTGCCTTACTTTAGTGTCTACTTCTTCAAAAAGGGTTCTCCTTTTCCTATTACACTTATCCATCCATCCTTAACCTTTTTTCCCATTTTTGCACATGGGGTCAGGATGTCACTTTAACAGTGACAATCATCTCGAGCCAAGGTTTCCACTGCCGGGTGGCTAACCCTGCCATGGTAGTTCATCCGTACCACTCACTTGCACACACACTCTCTCCTAGGGCCAATTTAGTGTGTCCAATCCACCTGAAGCTTGCCTTTTGAGTGTGGCAGGAAATAGGAGCACCCAGAGGAAACTCATGTGACTTCAGTGAGGACATGCAGACTCCGCACAGAAGGCACCCCAGCTGAGAATCGAACCAGAGAACCTCTTGCTGTGAGGCAACAATGTTAATACCCTTGTGTTTTATTCTTCCTTCTTTTTACTCCTCTTTCCTGTTTAATGCAGAATTCATGTTCTAAGTTCAATAATAGCCCAAAGTATCTGCTGAATTGTTCTCTTTTTGGTTTTCTAATTGTTAAACCTTTAACAGACAGTCTAACAACTGCACTATGTATACACTTTGTGATATTACATTTTATAATGTTCTATAATGCTCCTTTGTTTCCTTTTTGTGAATCATGACACTTCCCTGGAACTTTTCTCCCTAGGCCTCTACAGAAAATGGGACATATGCTTTCTCATTAATCAAATGCAAAATAAATAAACAAATGCAAAATAAATATAAAAAAATCCATCCAAGGCAACAGTGGATTTAATTTGTGCAAGAATACAAAAAGTAAATGTTACACTGAAAAACTTAACTAGAAACAATCAGATAAATGCAATCCTCACAGAACATTCAAGCATTACAACAGGAAAGCAACTCAAGTCACAATGCTGGACCTAGAGGCAAAACAGGAACTAATGGCTTAGTGCCTGGTATACAGACTGGCGCCAGAAGCTGTTGAAGACTTAGTGATCTAAAAAGGGCAATTTTTTTTAAAACCATTTACTATCACAACATAGGTTCAATTGGAGGACATTTTAAGCTTAGCCAATTTCCCTTCTGGTGATTGAATTAACATTTCCTGATTGGTCTTACCTATCCCATTGCTGATAAAGTAATTGCATATTAACCCTAGTGAGAATAAATGTGATCATACTATAGATACTTTGAGGGGACCCATGTAAGGGATGCAGCATTTAGGAACTGCCTCTATCCATTAGTGGCATGAGGGGCAATCCTGCACTACATTTTCTATTACCTGTCCTTAGATCCAAGTCGCATTTGAATGTGGACAGGGATGAACTTTGTTTTACTTGAATGGATAGTCTGTCTTGAACAGTGACATCCTCTGTCATATGTCCATCTCTTCACAGCATTCAGTTTAGATACCTGGACAGAGTATTTCTGATGCCATTTGACTTGCTGATGTTCAGCAAGTCCATCTGTATTAGGTCGGAGGATGCTTTGGATGCCAGACATGTCACCTCTAAGCACTCTGTAGGATACTGAGTATAGTGATAAATCTTTGAGGTGGTCCATGCAAGACCTATTGTTTAGGACTTGCATCCTTTTAGTAAGGTATCTCTGTGGGTATTCCAATTGTTGCATGTGTCTGGACAAATACATGCCAAAGTGGGCATTATACAAAATGATTGACCTAATGAGGGCTTTGTAAAGCGGGACAATAACATCTGTAGATCTAGTAAAAATCAATTTGTTTATAAGATGTGCAATATAGAAAGGCATTCTTATGACTCTGGACACATGTTGGTCAAACGTTAGGTCACTGTACACACAAGCTCCCAAATGCCAAACAACTGGGTCATTTCTCAGGGGGCATTGTCAATTTGGCAGTTCCCTAGAGTAGATGACTTCCCAAAGGATATGATAATGTTTTTCTTGGAGTTTAGTTTCAATTCATGATTCTAGCACCAGGTATTGTTTGGGACAAACCTTCCTGCATGACAGCTAAGTCATTTGGGGATTCAATAACTGCTCCAAGCTTGCAGTCATCTTAAACTTGGTATTTCCTTCTACATTTGAGATGTATATGCCAAACAGAAAAAGTCTTAGCACCGAACCATGGGGGACTCCATTAGTGACTGTCTCTTCCCCTGTTTTAATCTCCTGCATCCTGTGAGCAAGCATACATGTATGCATTCGTTGATTCACCTTCCTGATTGTATTAACCTGATTGTATTAAATTATATTCCTTGTATAATATAGCAGCACTTGTTAGAATGTGTTTTAAATGTGTAGTTTGGAACAGTCTTCTAGTAAGCAATGAAACAAAATGTATGAACCAATAATGACAAAACTACCCATTTCAGAAAATTTTAACCATAAAAGGCCACTCAAACTTCTGTCATTACAATCCAACAATATCAGTAAGTATGCAAAATATCTGCAAAAGTAATTCATCTAAATAATTCCACATTAAAGTGATCTGTAACTAATGAAGAGGTTGCTTCTAGGAAACAACTTTATATTTCATTGTTTCATCTCCAAATAAAGTGCCTGTTGCCCTTGAAGAATAAATTGCCTACACTACATTAAAAAAATGATAAGCTAGTAATTTGCAAACCAAGACCTCTGCAAGGACGGCAGGTGCTCAGGCTCAAAAAGCAAAATATAAAAGAACAAATAGCCAGCACTCTACTAGAGCATACATCTTTTAATGTGTAAAAACAAAAAAAAAACTGGTCTGTTATTTGTGCTTTTACACATTAAAAGATGTATGCTCCAGTAGATTGCAAGCTAGTAATTTTGCAATGGGAAATGGATGGCAAACTGATAACAGAAATATAGTTACTAGGTAACTCCTCCAAAGGAGGACATTCATAGGACTTCATCATTCACTCCCTTTAAAGTACAACACAGTACAGTATCAATGATTCATCTGCATACTGTAGGAGTAGAACCCAGAGCCTTCTGCATCAAAAGCAAGTATACTACCTGCTGTGATACTAACAATGCAAACAGCTTAGCATAAGTAGCACTAAACTTCTCTTCCCCTGAAGCTCTTAGCTCCTTGTAATATCCACTTGACACTCAACTAAATCGCTCAACTTTGCAGCACAAAAAATCTGGAAAAAGCCAAAATTTATTTGGGGGGGGGGGGCAAAAGCAGGGACACATTTTAAATATTGCTTGTATAATCTTAGAAAGTTGCTAAAATAAAGTGTTTTGTGTTACCATGTGTTTCCTGAAAGATAGGAAGGCTGAAACTTAAAGGGCTATCATTATTTAGTGAATGCAGGTCTCACTGATTTGCCAGAAAACCACAAATTTTAAGAGGAACAGACCAAAAGTATGAGCCAAATAGTCTGTGAAAATCTGGACAATTGAGAGCTGTGGACTCAACTCTCTGAATCACAAGTGGTGGTATGGGTAGAGAATTCAGGCTCTTGTCTGAGCCTGAGTAACACTAACCACCAGGTATACCTAACTCAGGAATTTTACACACACACACACACACACACACACACACACACACACACACACACACACACACACACACACACACACACACACACAAGCATCAAAACTCCTGCAAATAAAAGAACAAAACTCTCCTTAACAGCATGACTCTGGCTTTGGCAGCACCAACAGAACAGTGGCAGCATAAGTCCTGTAACACAGAGCAATAAGAGAACAAGGACAGCTAGTTTAGTTAGTTTAACTTCCGCTCGTGAATACACGTTAGCGTGAAAACTCCACTTCATTATTTTTTTTCCGACAGGTCTTGCAGCTGTAAAAGTGGGGGGGGGGGCTTCCCCTCCCCCTGGCTCTATGGTTCCGGCATCCATGCGTACAGTAAAGAAATGACTTGTTGCAAGAACATAACAACTCTAGACGCCCCAGAGAAACTAGAAGATACAGTTTAAAGGACATAAATCTCATTTACATAGTGGATATGTCTCCCAGACATGTAACTAAAAATTGAGAGGATGCACAGGGTATTTGCACCTGAAGCACTCAGAACAACCCAGCAGACTTAGCATTTGAGATGTATGCTATTAAGAAATCATTTCTGGCTATGGTCTGGAAAATGAATACAATTATGAAAAGTGACTCAGAGAGAATTTACACTGCACAAGATTTGGTTGTCATGAAAAAACATACTACTAATGAGGAAATGGAGGATGAAAAATCACAGGATCATATGAAGTTACTAGGCTAATGGCCCAAGAGCCCTTACAAGCCTAGCTAAATTTACTCTTGTTACCACGATCAGCATCTATTGCCCCTGTCCAACAGGAATGCAGCTGGAACCCCCGGCGTGCATTTATGGTTACAAATCTAATTGTCCAGATTGCGTATGAAGAGGGCCAATGAGGTGCTCAGTTTGACATGAAATGAGAGTCTACTCCAAAGGCATGGTAACCTCTGGGAGATAAATCTGTCCCTCCAGCAGGTTCTATTGATGTCATATACAAGGTTTAGGTCCTTAAAGCTAGTAACCTGTGTGCCATTTGACTTCCAGATGTGCAGCATTTCCAATAAAGCAGGGTCAGAGATTGCTTTATACGCAAGACAGAGATTGCCTCTGAGTAGTCCGTACGAAACAGAATAAATTGACAGTGACTTAAGCCGATGCACATAGGATAGCTGCTGAAGACCTTGAATTTTCCTTGTGAGGAATCTCTGTGGTCTTTCCAGTTGCTGTAGCTGCTTTGAAAGGTACATACCAAAACAGGCATTGTACTCAATTATTGGCCTTATGAGTGAAGAGTGTAGGGAGGTGATAACTTCTCCTTTTCTTGAAGCAGTGACCTTACTTTTGAGACGACCCATGTAGAAAGCCCTTTGTACCACTGTGGAAACATGGTGATCAAAGTCAAGGTTGCTGTCAACCTGAGTGCCCAGATCTCTCACCACTGACTGCGTACTTAGGGTATTGCCATTGATGTGGTAATTTGCAGGAACATCACTCTTACCGAAAGGGATGATGATACATATTTTTGCATTGAGTTTGAGGCCATGACCTTGACAGGAATTATTTATTTGCATAAGACTGTCTGAAATCTTTCATTTAGATATGCTGGTACTTGCTTAAAAATTCTGAATATGAAATTCAAAATCTTTTACCCTGCTTACTGTAGGATTTTCTTTTTCCAGCTGAAGCAAAATCATACATGCATATACTCTAGAACAAAAGGTGTGTATATGCATACAGAACTAGAATCTGGCTGAAGTGAATCAATCAGATGTTCAGCAAACCAGCTAAAGATAAATGCCAGTGAGTGAAACCTTCAATTTACAGAACAAGAAGAGCGTGGTTCTGCAGTATTTTAAACTCTTCAGAATCAGAACTCAAAAGACAGAGAGAAAGAGAAAGCAGTGATAACAGCAAGGAGAGGACATCAGTGACAATTTGATTAAAAAGGAGTACAAGAATTTTATATAGACTGGCTTTATGATTAGTTGACAATGGAGCAATATTGGACTGTATGTCATTTCCGAGACTACAGGACATTCCTAAGGTAGCCTGTTCTCTGTGGTCCAAGGTGGCTTTGCATTTCGAAAATCATCAGAACAGATATGCTGCTACTTTGCTTCTTCTGCTATGAAAGATCAAAATCCTACTGTTCGGAATGCAACTGCATGATCTTAACAACTTTAGAAATGCTAACTACAAGAAAAATAAACAAGCAGCTTTAAATATATATTTTTTCCAAAGGAGAGCAAGTCCCTTGGTCCCCCCCTCATCCCCTAAACTTTTACATAATATAACTCCAGTGCTGAACAACAGTGATGGAATAGGGAAACTCCTAAAACTGTGCAAAATGGCTTTGCACAACCCATAATGTGAGCAATTGTGATCAGGCAGTTACATTTCAATCAAATTATTTTTGGGGAGAGAGAGTGCAGCTGTAAACTTTAATTCTCTAACTTTACTACTGAAACAATGTGTTGAAAAATGTGGGTGTTTGACTGGGATAGGAAGAATGGCAGTGTTTGGGCTTCCATTGTGGGCCTATGTTGTTTGGCTAGCTGAGATGTCTTTTTCTCATAATTAATGCTGTAATAGGCTGTAGCATTTGTGTGTGTGTGTGTGTGTGTGTGTGTGTGTGTGTGTGTGTGTGTGTGTGTGTGTGTGTGTGTGTGTGTGTGTGTATTGTCTGAAACAACGCAGCAGCCAGAAAGTTTGATATCCCAAGAAGGAAAAGCAGGAAGCAGAAGCTTGATGAACAGGTGACTATTGGTTTGCTTCAATGCCCTTAGTAACTGAGAGACAAACAGGCCACATAAGCAGTATGACATGGCTGGGACTGCTTGACAATTCAGAGGAACTGTATCTTTGATTGATATTGCCTAAAACCTAGAGGATTATTACACTGAAGTGTATTCAAACAATATACTATTGTACATTATATTCAAACCATTTTAAAGTTCCCAAATATGAGAAATGGAAAGGGGGTGGGAAAATTAAAGTGGTTAGGCCACTATCCTTAGTTTAACATGTTTAGTTATCTACTATTTTCTCACATTTAACTACAATGATGAATGTAATCACTGTCACCTGGAAATAAAAAAGCAAATTTCAGTTTGAGGAGCAAAGTCAGTACTGCTTTTTTTTTTCCCTTTCTGCTTAAGTCTCTGGTGAGAAAGAAAGGCACAAATGGTAAAGATGTTAGCAAGAAGAAAGGCAATTTCAAGCCTCCCTTTAATTACGCAGGCATTAATACAGACTACTAAGTATATAATAAAATGCAAAATGATTAACCTTGTGATTCAAAAAGGATTCCCACTTGACATGGCCATTTTCCCATTCACAGTACGGCTTTCTGAGTCTCAGAAGCCAGACTGGCTGTCCTGGCAGCACTACATGCTAATGCAGCAAGCCGGGGAAATAGCTAATGCTAATTAGCCATGAGCTCTCTTCCACAAATCCCAGTGGCTCCTGATTTATGTTGCTTAGCAATCTCAGAGAATCACCTGGCTGCACAAACTTCCACTGAAGATAGAAAAACTGAACTCTGTCAAAATACAGCCTAGATTAGGGAGGTACTTGCATGTTCGTGATAGATTAGTAGACATTACCTGCCTCTTGGACCAGCCTCCAAGGCATACTTTTTACTATGCTAGGCATCATCTAAACTCAAATCTGGATAAGTCACAAATTACAGCTGAACATGCCTACATGATGTTGGCATATTATACCCATCCAATAATTACATCAGATAATACCTTATTACAAATGGTATTAAATGATCAGCTCAAAATGGTTTAGTATCCTGTCTGAAAAAAAATTGTGCTGGAGAGGCACACAGGATCTAGACTGCAGCAGGATTACATTCAAGCTCCCCCATTGTGAAAGTACATACATATCAATTAAAATAACAGTTCCTTGTTGAGTTGAGGAAGAGGGGTATTGTACTAACGGTTGGAGGAACTAGAATATTTGCTGATTAGGATCACTCCCTGGATGCAACATTAAGGCAGAATAAATTTCTACTTAAAAAAATCAATGTAAGACTTTAAATATCATACTTAAGGTACCCAGCTAATCCTTAGGATCTTCTTCCCCTTGGGGTTTAAGACATTCACAGTGCCAGAAGAGGCCATGGCAGAGAATAAAAAGTACAGGGAATTCCAGCAAAGCAAGAGACTGGTAAAGCCATGAAGATAATGCCTCAAAAGAGGAAGTTGTTAGAATAAGGTGCTGAGAGAAAGTTGGCCAACAAAACTTTTCCCATTATTCTGTAAGAAAATGCTAGACAAGTACAATGACATGAGGAAAATTCCAAAAGAATAAGGGATGGCCGGTAGAATGCTCTGTTGGAGGAAGATTCACAACAAAATGCAGATGATCACTGAAAAGCAGAAGGGGACTTCTTGCTGAGTATGGACAATCTACTGTTATAGAAAACACTGTCCTCCCTTTTTTTGGATATTATCATATGTCAAACTAAGTAAAGTTGTTTTGGATACACTACTTCATATCAAAGACAAAAGATCAGACCAATGGAGGTTATGTACTTATTAGAGGCAAAATGGAGGGAAAAATGAATAACACTAGGAAATATATACTTCCCCTTGATGGCAGCCAACAATCAAATGCAATGTTATACTGGAAATAATAGATTCTTGCCAGAGCACAGCAGCAATTGTGGGTGACAGGAATGCGGTAATATCTAAGGAAAATGGTAATAGGAGGTCCCAGATAACAGAGTATAACAAGGGAAGAAAAAACATTAAAATACATTATGAAGAGTTTTGGACTGAGGTCCCAGAAGAGAGACAGGAGACAGAGGATTTAGCTATACCTCTGTACAGTATGAAACCAGATCAAGGTTAGACAGGATTTACATGATTAGGGAGCTTAAATACATGTTAAATGAAACGTAAACTCATTTCCTAAATTCTCTGTCTATATGGCTGTAACAGTGTCAGATATTTGAGGTTGTTTAAGGAAGAATGAGACATTGGAGGCTAATTTTAAACTAGATAAAACAAGAAGAGAAAAAGAAGTACATGTGGAGTATATATATATATATATATATATATATATATATATATATATATATATAAAGGATTACCAGAGAGGGACCAGAAACATCAAGTAGAATTGATGGAGGTTTGGGACAATATAAAATGAGAAATTAGATACATCATAAAACACTGGGAGTAAATGAAGTGGAAGGAAAAGGAAAGAAATACTTGGAAAAAAGGCTAGAAACTAAAGTTATAGACCAGAAATTCTTAAGTACATTGGAACACAGGGTACTAGTGGGAATTGGAAAGGGTTTGGAAGGACCAAGCACAGGAGAGCTTGGACATGAGGGCAAAATGTTGACGATTTGGTATTATGAACATCCACCTAGACCCCAAAAGTATTTGGTCAGGAAGGTTAAGAGGACTGTATTAAAATTAAAAGATTTAAAATCATGTATGATTGTAAAGGAATCACTAGAAATACAAGAATCCTTTAGAGAATATTACAAAACTCTATAAACAAAGTAGATAGTAGAGAAAGAATGGCTTCAGAAGCTGGGATGTTTCTCTTGAGATCTACAACTCCCAGGCTAATTCTACTGTTTGATTAGACCTGTATCTGTTCAGGAGATAGAATAGCAAATTTTACAAGCAATGGGACAACTCATGGGATGGGATAGGACAGGTTTCCTGTGGCAGTGTGGAAGGCGTTTACAGGGAAATTGTCCAAGGTATGGCATAAACAGTTTAATGCAGTAATACAAAACAAAACATTACCATAAATATGTCATAAAGAAGTCATTTCAGTGATTTTAAAAGAGGGTAAGGAGCTTCATCATCCTGGGTCATAATGGACAATATTAGTACTAAATCATGATTATAAAGTCTATGTAGCATTTTAGCACAGAGGTTTGCAGAAATCTTAGTCAGAATAAGTAATCCAGATCAACGTGGTATTTTGAAAGGGAGACAGACATTTTATATTATTAAAATGCATATTATACACTGTGAAGCAACCCATGAAAAAAAGGCAATTGGCATTACTAGGATGCAGAGAAGACATTTGATAAGAGTGTACTGGAACTATCTGTGGGAGATTACGCATAAGATGGGTTTCCACTTGGAATTTATTAGATTGTTGCAAGAGGTAAACAGATAATAAAATGCAGTTATAAAAATAAATGCATGGATAATACCAGACGGTGGGATTAGCATGGGAATAAGATTGCCCATTCTCTACACTATTTGCATTGCATTTGCAGCCTTGTGCACAGAAGTTCAGACAGTTGGAAATCTGAGGATGGGACTGGAATGGCAGAGAAAAGTTGACTAAAATTTGTAGATGATGTAATATTATACAATGCAAACTGTGAAACACATAATCCCAAAATATTATGTATTTTCAGAAAGTTTGCGAAAGTATCAGGATATAAGATAAATGAAGACAAAGCTAAAGCTCTTTGTATAAATTATGAACACTCCTGTGCTCTGGTTCAGGAATTTCCTCAGCTCTAGGGGCATTAAAAGTTAAAATACCAAGGGATATGGTTAATGAGGGACTCCAATCAGTCCCTGAAAGAGGTGTGGGTAGAAGTGAATGGGAAAATCATTAGCATGGTAAAGAAGTTGAGAGCAATCTTTGTAGTGATATGGATCAATGGGTGTAAGCAGTTGAAATATATGTGTTTCTCCAGGTACTAACATGAAGCATAGGCCTTCAGTTAAAATCCAGGGGCCATATTTCAGGACTTGCATAGGACAGAGATAGTGAAATATATATGGGGGATAAAAGTCCTAGGGTAAAATGGCGTAAGATGTTGCTCCCATTTGAGTAGGGAGGTCTGACAGTCCCACGTCCATATAAATACTGTAAGTCTGCACAACTACAGCTAGTCTACTATCTCCAAAGCTCACAATACGATTCTAAATAGAAATTAGTGATGTTGAGACAGAGTGGAAATACAGACTTACAGGAAAGAATAAACATTTGGTCACAGATTAGGCATAGGGGGAAAGACAGGATTCAAGTAAGTCAGGTACTTAAGAACATAATATTAATGCTAAAAGGAAAAGAACACACTGTACGGAAAACTGAGTTAGAACCAACATGTTTAAATAAAGGCCAGTTGACAATGAATGGTGAGATCTTAAAAAATGTGGAAGCAAGACAGAAAAGTTTACTTTGGGGAGGAAATGAGAGAAAGGGAAAGATCAACAGAGTGGAGAGATCTATGCATTAAGCTTCAGTTAAAGGAGGCAGTGATTATGAAACACAGAAGGCTTTTCTAAGTTCTGGTGGATTACGATGTAGAGATAAAGAGAAATGTAATAAAACCAGAAGTAATATGACTATTAATAGAATGAAAGAGACAGATAACAGAAAAAGGGGTAAGTAGAAAGTCTAACATCCTAATTAGAGATAGGCAGATTAAGGGAGCAAGTCAAGTCCAGAATTGTAGAGAATCTATAGACAGAGAAGTTTCAGGACAAAAGTAGAGAGAAAAAAAGATTTTCTATGACCCCTAAAATGGCAACCAAGACCAAAAGATTCAGAATATTTTGCATGAAAGTGCTGGCATGTAAGCAACAGAGAGGCTGAGCAAGATGTATCCAAAGGCCAGTGGTATTTGCTGGAGATACGAGGACAGACAATTCAGAAGTCTATTCATGCATTCTGAACATGTTATAAACTAAGGATTTTGTACGGAAGAGGTACACAAATTAGTTCAAAAACTGACAGAAAGGGACTGGCAGGTCAAGAAGCAACTATTTGTTAAGTAAGGTAGAAGTGAAGAAAGCAAAAAAGTATGTGAAAGGGCTAGTATCACTAATACTTATACTTATACTGGCTAAAAAAAGTAATACCAAGAAAATGGAAAGCAAATAAGATACCTTACATTTTGAAAGTAATAAAGCTGGTAGTGGAAATGAAAGAAACTGAAAGAGAAATACAAATGACCAAGTAAACTCCACAGGTGGGAAGCACTGGGATGTCAAAATGACTTAAAAAGAAGTTATGTACTTACAATAACGTTCCATGTGAGTTGTTCATCTCGCCTTCATTCTTTACTGATGGGTTCGGAGCCGATCCCTCGGCTCCAAGTTGGCACCTGCTGCAAAGCTCGAGTATTTCAAGTAGCTCAAGTCCAAGTCCCTATCCCATGACGCACCCTGAATTACCTCAGATCTTGTTTGCTGGGTAAAATAATACCATAAGTCATTCTATAACTCCATAAGAGAGAAAGTATAGAAGGGTTGAGAGACCAGGAAGGATCTAGCATCTCGGTCTTCTGAAAGCCCAGGAGGGGGTAGAAGGGAGGGACGTAAGAATTGAAGGTGAGATGAACAACTCACATGGAACGTTATGGTAAGTACATAACTTCTTTATGTGAAGTTGTTCTATCTCACCGTTCATTCTTTACTGATGGGTAGCGTCCCAAGCACCATCAATCTTGGGTGGCTCATGGGAGTATATTTCTCAGGACCGTGGATCCAAAGGAGGCCCTATCAACTTTGTAATGAGTGATAAATGTATGAGGTTTTGACCAAGTGGCTGCTGCACAAATGTTATCAATAAGTCTGGCAGAAAAAGCAGATGATGTAGAAACTGCTCTGGTTGAGTAAGCTTTAATTTTATGCTGCAAGGGCATATTGGCAGCTGAATAAGCAAAGGAGATACAATCAGATAACCATTAAGACAGAGTTGTTTTAGCCACTGGCATACCCTTCTGGGAATCTGAAAATGAAACAAAAAGCTGGTCTGATTTTCTGAAATCTTTTGTTCTATCCAAATAAAATCTGAGCTCTCTGTGAACACCAAGTCTGTGCAGCATGTACTCTAAATTATTTGAATGGTTGGGGAAGAAAACTGGCAAATCAATAATTTGGTTGAGATTAGTTTCAGTGCAAACTTTGGGTAAGAAAGAGGAGTTTGTTCGAAGTGAGAGACTGTCAGCATGGAAAATCAAATAAGGAAGCTTGATGGATAAGGCCTGAAGCTCTGACACTCTGTGGGAAGAAGTAATAGCCACGAAAAAGATGGTTTTCCATGACAAAAATCTGAGGTCACATGAGGACGCTGGTTCAAATGGCAGAAGAATTATGTGGGAAAGCATAAAATTTAGATTCCATGGAGAGTAGGGAGATTTCACAGGTGGTCTAATATGAAAGGTCCCTTTGAGAAAGGCTTTGGATAATTTGTGTGACATAATATTCAATCCTTCAAATCCCAGATGAAAGTTAGAAATGGCAGCAAGTTGAACACGGACTGTTGCTGCTGCAGCTCCTTTATTGAATATCATGGTTAAGAAATCTAGAACAGAGGCCCTTGGGGCTTGGTAAGGATTATTATTGTTTTTAGAGGCCCATATAGAAATTTTTTTCCATTTCCTGAAGTACAGCTTCCTCATACAGGATTTATGAGGTGATAGGAGAATTTACTTCGTCTCATTGGAAAGGTTGTGGAACCTGGCTATGACGGGAATTGGAGCAGCCAAGCTGTCAGCTTCAGGGACTGCAGAGAGGGACGAAGTTCCCCCGACGAGTGTGTCAGAAGGTCCGGAACTGGGTCGAGAATCCAGGGGTCCTCCAAAAGATGAAGTTGAAGGAAGGGGAACCAAATCTGATGAGGCCAATGAGGAGCTATTAGAATAATGGTTCTTCCCAGGGCTTTTGCTTCCTGTAATACCTTGGGTATCAATGGGATTGGTGGGAAAGCATAAAGGAGACCTGGGGGCCAATCATGAATGACTGCGCTCCTTGGGGCTTCTCTCGGAGGAATCAGGGCAAAGTAGCTTCTGCATTTCATGTTCATGTGACTGGCAAAAAGGTCGCAGCAAGGCTGGCCTCATCTGCGGAATATCCTGTCCACTATTTCTGTCTTGAGGGACCACTCATGGGGCAACAAAATTGCTCTGCTCAGCTTGTCTGTTATCACGATGGATTTCCCCGGGATTTGCATTGCTAACAAAAAGCGCTGGGTGGAAATAGCCCATTGCCATACTCTGAGGGCCTCACAACAAAGGGGGTATGATCTGGTTCCTCCTTGTTTGTCCAAATACCAGACCACTGACATGTTGTCCATCTGAATTGCAATTGTACCCAGAGGAAGAGAGTCCTGGAAGTACTGCAACGCCAAAAGTACTGCTCCATCTCTAGGACATTGACATGCAGACGAGTCTCTTGATCGGTCCATGTGCCTTGGGCTGTCTTTCCCTGAAAATGCCCCCCCCACCACCACCCTATCAGGGAAGCGTCCGTGGTCACTGTGGCCGCTGGAGGGAGTAACAAATGGATGTCCTATCATGACATGAAGTGAGGTCAGCCACCACTGAAGATACTTTTTGCAGGAATTTGTGATCATTATCATGTGAGTCATGGGGAGTTCTTGGTAAGACCACTGAGTGAACAAAAGTCATTGCAGTATCCGCATGTGCATACGAGCCAGTGGTATGGCCAGAATTGCTGCTGCCATCATTCCTAACAATTTCAGAACTTCTGATGCTGGGTGCTTTGTTTTTGGATATTAGCATGTGGACATGCTGACATACAAGAAAAACTCTTTCTACTGGAAGCCTTAGCGTGGTGGTGCTGGTGTCCAGGTCTGCTCCGATAAAGGCAATATGCTGCGATGGTGACAAGGCAGATTTTTCTGAGTTTATTGTAATGCCCAAGTGATTGCAGAGTGACAGAGTGACAGAGTGGACTCCCTGGCTTGAATAGGCTGACGCCTGGTGGTGGCAGTAAGGAGCCAATTGTCTAGGTACGGAAACACCTGGAATCTTGAACATCTCAGGTGAGCCGTGACCACTGCCATGCATTTGGTGAACACTCTGGGGGCTGTAGTGAGACCAAAGGGCAGGGCTCAAAACTGGTAATGACTGGCTCCCAGCCAGAAACGCAGATGATCCCTGGATGGCCTGGCCATTTTTATGTGGTAGTACTCATCCTGGTGATCTATCGAGCACATCCAACTGTCTTTCCCTAAGAAGGGAATTATCGACTGAAGAGTGACCATCCAAAACTTCTCTTTCTTTGCAGATTTGTTTAGTGTGCTGAGGTCCAATATAGGTCTCCAGTCCCCTGTCTTTTTTGGAACTAAAAAAAATCTTGAGTAAGTTCCGGATCCTGTCTGGTCTGCTGGGACTGGTTGGATGACTCTCTTTCTTAGCAATGTCTGGACCTCTACTGTTGCTTGTTCCCTGTAACTGGATGGAACGTCTGGCATTTTCCTTGTCGGTGGAGGGGGTGTGGCGAAAGGGATGACGTATCCTCTGGAAATCATACTTTGTACCTAGTTGTCATTTGTTATTTTGAGCCAGGCATCTGGGTGCAAAGATATGTGACCCCCGACTGCCTCCAGAGCAGGAGAGTTGAGCCTCCTTTCAGGAGCACTGGTAAGGCTTCCCAAAGAAGTGATCTATGTCATCCTGGTGTTGTGGACCCCCTCTGCCGAGAGGGCAGCGTCTTGCATTATTGCCCCCTCCTCTGCCTCTGGAGTGGGGGGGGGTTCACCACATGTGTCCTGAAAGGCTCCTTGGGCTTTTCGGAACCACATTTTTCCTCCCCTTTGACTCTTGGGGTAAGTCTGGTAGTGGTGGAGAAACAGACCCCAAACGCAGACAGAGTCTTTCCATCCTGCTCACACCTGGTTAAAGTTTCCTTGACTTTGGGCCTGAAATGGGATGAGCCATCAAAGGGGGTATTCACGAAGGATGACTTGAAGGGCTCCACGAAGGAACACAAACGCATCTAAGAGTGTCTCCTAACAGCAACTCCTGTACTCACTGCCCTACTCATTCCATCAGCTGCATATGAAATGAGGCGCATGGACAAGTTCAATATGGAACTGAGGGTAGCAAACCGGGCGACAACTTTGTCTGCAGCTCCCACAGCTACTGTACCCTTAAAGAGCATCTCCCAGCTCTTTAAGGAGATCTCTTTGTAGTCTCATAAAATGGGTCAAATAGTTAAGTGAACGAAGTACAAAAATTGCTGAACTAAACATGTGCTTCCCATATCTATCCATGATCCTGGCTTCTCAGTTAGGAGGATGGATAGACAAGGAAGTTGCAGAAATTTCCTTTTTGGTGGCTACCGCCACCACCATGGCATCAACTGGCACACCTTTAGTCAAGAAGGATTTATCTAGGGGGGCAGATATGAACTTATTAGGCCTCCTAGGGACAGGCTCCACAGTATCCAGAGACTCCTTGATCAGAGAGTGTCAGCTCCTAGAGTCCTCGATCGGTGCCGAGGACGTCAGAGTGTACGGAGCCGAAGACACTGGAGCAGGTGTTGGCTCTGCAATCAGCAGGTCTGACTCCTCCAGCTCCAAAGGACCAGTATGGCTCGGAGGAGGAAGAGCTATAGCTGGCATAAGGGTCTTCAGCTCTGAAGCCACCTGGGTCAGAGCCGATAACAATTTGGCAAAGGCCAGTGCCTGTAAAAGCTTCTGCACCACCCAATCCACACCCAAATCAGATAGGCTCACAGACGATCGAGATGATCGGACTGATGGTATCGACTGGAGAAGAGGCAATTTAGGAGTTTGGGATACCGGTTCCAAGACCACGGACCGGCTCTGAAAAGAGAAGACAGTTGGCTCCGGGACCTGTGGAGCCGATGTCACAGACTCTCTAGATTTTTTTGATTCTTTTGATTCCCCAGAAGTCTTGGAGGACTTTGAGGACTTACTAGATTCATCCTGGTCACTCAAAGCCTCCTGGAAAGAAGGCATCAACAAACCCCTATCAATAAGCTTCCTTCTTTGCTCTTGGAGAACTCTAGAGGAAAAAGAATGACATATAGAGCATGTTTCTTGTAGATGCAAGGCACCCAAGCAGTAGACACAATTCACATGGCAGTCAGTAACTGACATCTTTTGCCCACATTTAGGGCATTTTTTAAATCCTGACTTAGGGTGTTTGTCCTTGTCATCGGCCATGACAAACATGGACACACCCAACAACAGCAAGTATAAATTAGCCTTCTAGTAAAAAACAGGCTAACTATGAGCACACACACACACACACACACATACAAGCCTTTGAACTAAGGCTAACTACTTAAAACCCTTCTAACAAAAAACAGGCTCAAGATAAGCCCACAACCCTAAAATTAAGGCTAACAAGCACATACACACAATATAATTAAACAGATAATCTTAACAGCTATTAAACTCTAATAAAATACTATGCTGTGGAAAAAATGTGACAAAAAGTCACTGACTAAACCGTTTCCATTCACTAAATAAGCACACTATACAATGCTAATAAGAAAAATAACAAAAAGTCACTGAACAAGCAACTTATTTACTCAGAAATGTTAAACAGGCCTATCAGAAAAAAACGAGGCCAATATATAAAGCTAAGAAAGCACACAGGGAAGGGAACACTACAGAAAAGGCTTTAAGAGCCTATCTACCTTAATATCTAACTATTTTAATGATAATCCAACAATGTTGTGTCTTTCGGCTTATCCCGGTTAGGGGTTGCCACAGCGGAACTCCGGTCCGCTAATGTTTGGTAGTGGATTTTTACGTGCCGAGTTACCAGCCCTGACGCACAACCTTCAACGAAGGCACGCTCATTCATGCATGCCTCCACACTGAAGACGCTCTAGCTGAGAATCGAACGTGACAACGTCTTGCTGTGAGGCGACAACGCTACCGCAGCACCACTCCCGCGGGTAATGATACCCAACAATAATATTCGAAAATAGAAAAGTAATAAAGTTTTCATTGGCCCGAGCTAGCAAGAACCTCTGATCAGTTGCAGCGGCAAACTAAATCTGAGGTAACTCGGGGTGCATCATGGGATAGGGACTTGGCCTCGAGCTACTTGAAATCCTCGAACTTTGCAGTAGGTGCTAACTTGGAGCCGAGGGATTGGCACCGAACCCATCAGTAAAGAATGAATGGCGAGATAGAACAACTTCACATGGATATTTTAAAAAGAAATAAAGACTGCAAAACTATATCAGAGTGGTGCAAAATAAACTTAATAGTTTGGCTTCATGAGACCATTCAGGTCTATCAATATTAAGAAGGAAAAAACACCAAAGGGTGATAGTGTAAAATTATTAACATGCAAAATGTTACTCTAACTCCTAGCATTAGGTTGTGTCTGCTGTATAATAAGACTTTGGTGCAGGACTATGGAGAAGTTCATTATTTTTTAGAGGACAGCCACTGAAGGAATTGAGTGTACCATGTATGTGGACTGCACAGAATGATGTAAAACTAAAGTAAAGGAATGGTTATGTAAAAACACGTTGAAAACTAAGAAAACATAATAAAGAAGGATTGGATCCCCAAATTTTCACTATGCCATGGATGTTAAATTAAATTCAATGAAGGAGTAGAGTAAGAAGTTATGTACTCACCATAACGTTCCATCTGAGTAGGTAAACTTCATTTGTCAGCAACCTATGGGTCTTCGGATCCATATCGGATCCGAACCGGCAGTTTCCAGCAGCTAAGATCCGAGCTCCAAGCTCCTCCCCCTTACCCATAACTCCCTGCCATCCCTTCCTGACCTCAGATCGAGTTTGCCTAAAACAAGGCTTGACATCACAACCTGTCTAGGTAACCGGGTACAAACTACCGTGAAGCAGGAATATCAAAGAACATCCGAAAGGGACAGGGGGATTGAGGGAGGGATGGTTGCTGACAAATGAAGTTTACCTACTCAGATGGAACGTTATGGTGAGTACATAACTTCTTAATCTGAAGTAGTTAACTTCATTTGTGCATCAACCTATGGGACAGAGTCCTCAGCTACCTGAACCTTGGGAGGCCCTCAAGAAAGGATGTTCCGGAGCACTGTGGAGCCAAAGGATGCTCACCCTCTGGAAACCAGATCTAACTTGTAGTGGTTTATAAAAGTTTGAGATGAGGCCCACGTGGCAGCCGAGCAAATGTCATCTAACAAAACTCTAGCCCGAAAAGCAGCAGAGGTAGAAACAGACCGAGCTGAATGGGCATGGACTCCCTGAGGAGCAGGCCTACCACAACTCTCATAAGCCAAAAGAATACACTGAGAAACCCACCTGGACAGTGTGACTTTAGAAATAGCTTTCCCCAAACTGGATTTAGCAAAGGACACAAACAACTGATCAGAACATCTATGACCGGCTGTCCTGTGCAGATAAAATCTCAACTGTCTGTGTACATCCAAGAGTGTAATTTGTATTCGCCCTTATTTTGGTAGTTGGGAAAGAAGATTGGCAAATTAATAGACTGATTAATATTAGCTTTGGAAGCAATTTTGGGGAGAAAAGAGGGATTGGTTCGGAGGAAAACCCTATCCTTATGGAAAATCAAGTACAGAGGTTTGGCACAAAGGGCTTGAAGCTCCGAAACTCTTTTTGCCGACGTGATAGCGACAAGGAAGGCTGTTTTCCAGGATAAGAACTTAAGATCTACCGAGGCAGCAGGCTCAAAGGGAGAAGCTGTCAAGGCCTGGAGCACCAGCGATAAGTCCCAAGGAGGGATCACATCTTTCACCGGAGGTCTTAGTAGGAAGGTACCTTTTAAGAAGGCCTTACATAATCTGGATGAAGTTAGAGGGCCAAGATCACATCCAACGTGCTAATGAGCAATAGCCGCCAACTGTACCTTGACTGTGGAAGAGCTAGCACCTTTATCAAACAGCCCCGACAGAATATCCAGCACAGCTGGTAACGGAGCTGTAAAAGGATCCAGGTTCTGATGTTCAGCCCAAATAGAAAAAAATGTTTCCATTTGCTACGATAAACCTTCCTAGTGGACGGCTTATGGGCAGCCACTAGGATCGCTTTGACCTGGGAAGAGATACCGGGAGTCCAAACTAGCAGTGGAACTGGATCAACCAAGCTGCGAGCTTGAGGTTGTCCAGGTTCGGGGTTGGTAGGCCCAGGGGGTGAGATATCAGATCCGGAAGGGGAACTAGAATCCAGGGAGGATTCACTAGATGAGACCACAGATAAGGGAACCATGCCTGACGAGACCAGAATGGGGCAATGAGGATTATTGTGCACCCCAACTGTCTGGCTTTCTGCAGAAATTTGAGCATCAGGGGAAGGGGCGGATAAGCATAAAGAAGACCGGGAGGCCAAGCATGCACCAGAGCGTCTCTTGGGGATTTTCCGGGAGGAGGAAGTAGAGCGAAGTAGGTGTCGCACTTCGTGTTTGAAGGAGAGGCGAAAAGATCGCAACAAGGTTGACCCCATTTGGAGAAGATCTGCTTCGCTTCTTTGGGATTCAGAGACCACTCGTACGGGGAAAGGATGGTGCGACTCAGTCTGTCCTCTAGGATGTTGGACCGACCCGGAATGTGCGTCGCTACGGGAAAGCAGTTGGTGGAAATCGCCCATTCCCAAACTCTCATGGCCTCTCGACAAAGTGGATAGGACCTAGTTCTCCCCTGTTTGTTGATGTACCAAATGATGGACATGTTGTCCGTCTGGATCGCAATCGTCCCGATGGGAAGAAAGCTCTGAAGTGCTTGCAACGCAAACAGCACAGCCCTCATCTCCAGGACATTGATATGCAGTGAGGTCTCCGTTTGGTTCCACGTGCCTTGGACAGTCCTGCCGCCACAATGCCCCCCCACCCGAGGCAAGAGGTATCCGTGGTCTCCGTGGCTAGGGGAGGGGACATAGAGAAGGGGCGCCCCTTTTGGAGGTCCGGAGACTGGAGCCACCACAAGAGGGCACTCCTGCAAACCCTGCTGAGAGGGACAGGATGGCTTAGGGGAAAGCGTAGGAAGGACCATTGTACTTGGGGAGTCCATTGCAGAATTCTCATATTCAGGCACGCCATGGGGAGGAGATTGATGGTAGCCGCCATCGAACCAGGGCCCTCAGGACCAGTTCCACCGGAGGGTTCGGACAATGAAGAATGGCCTGCACATGTAGTTTTGGGGATCGCAACCGGACTGGAGTTAAGAAAACTAAGAGCTGATTTGTGTCTACCCTGGCTCCGATAAAATCTATGACCTGAGTCGGGAGCAGGGAGGACTTCCCAGCGTGAATTGTGATCCCCAGCCGGGGAGCTAAGCGAAGGAAGAAATTCTTGGCTGTGCAGAGTAGATGCCGTGTGGGGGCGGTCAGGAGCCAGTCGTCCAGGTACAGAAAGACCTGAATTCCCTGGAGTCTCAGGTGGGCCGCTACTCCCGATAACACCTTGTTGAACACCCTGGGGGCTGTGGTGAGACCAAAGGGGAGGACCCTGAACTGATAGTGAATGGCTCCTACCCGGAAGCGGAGGAACCTCCTGGATCGTCTGTCCATTAAGATGTGGCAGTATGCATCCTTGAGGTCTATGAAGCACATCCAGTCGTTCTCCTGCAAGAGGGGGAGAATGGATTGAAGAGTGACCATCCGGTCCTTTTCTTTGGCTATTGCCAGGTTCAGTAGGGACAAGTCGAGGATAGGCCTTAAGTCCCCCATCTTTTTTGGCACCAAGAAGAACCTGGAGTAAAAGCCCGATCTGTACTGGTCTGGGGGGACGTGCTGGATCACTCCTTTTTCTAGCAGCTGCCAAATTTCTGTAGCTGCTGCCTCCCTCTGATCGGCGGGACATCTGGGAGGAATCGGGGTCTGAGAGGGGGATGGAGAAACGGAATCTCATAGCCTCTGGATATAATCCGAAGCACCCAGCAGTCTGTCGTGATGGACTCCCAAGCTGCTAGGTGCTTCGAGAAACGCCCCCCGACTGTCTCCAGAGTGGAGCAGTTGGGTAACCCCTCAGGGTTGTTGTGTGGGCCGATCAGAGAAAGGTTCTCTGGACCCAAAGTTCTTCGGGCCCCCTCTGCCTCTAGGGCGGCGTCCACCCTGTCCTCCTCTGCCTCTGAAGGACGGGGAGTCCAGAGCAAAACGGGATTGCTGAGACTTTCAGAACCACAACTTCTTCTGTCCCTTTTGGTTCTTCGAGAAGGACCTCTGGGGAGCAGAGAAGTGGACTCCGACGGCAGACGTCTTCCCGTCTTTCTCGCTCTGGACCAAGGTATCGCATACGGTCTTGCCAAAAAGGGCAGAACCATCAAACGGGGCATTAGCGAATGATGCCTTGAAGGGTTCTGCAAAATCACAGTGGCGGAGCCAGGCCTGTCGCCTTAGTACGACACATTGGACATCAGCCGCATAGAGGTATTGGAAATCGACCTGAGAGTGGCCATTCGGGTAGAGTACACCTGTTTGTCCTCTGCCGACATGGACTCTGGGGGCGACCCAGCGTATTCTTTGATAAGATCCCGCTGGAGCCATATGACATGTGCTATGTAGTTCAGCGACCTTATGGAGAAGGTCACTGATGCAAACATCCACTTCCCCAAACGGTCCATCGCCCAGGACTCCTTGTCAGGGGGATGGACCGAGGGACTCTCTTGGGCCAGTTCCCTCTTGGTGGCCGCCGCCACCAACATGGCATCTACAGGGGTTCCCTTGCTCCAATGAGACCTGTCCGAAGGCGGGCTGAGAATTCTGTCAGGCCTCTTAGGGAAGGGCTCCACAGTGTCCGGCTCCTTCCAGGCCTTGGTAGTGATCAGATCTACCAGGGGGTCAGCCGGAGGGGACACCTAAGAGGTAGACGGGCCTGCTTCAAACGCCTTCAGGAACATGGACTTATCCGAGGTAGGTATTGGGGCAGACCCCCCCCCTGATCCTGAGCATCTCCATGATGTCTCCAAATGAGACGTCTTCAGGGGGTGATCTTGGGGAGCCTTCCCCTTCCTCCAAGTCCGTGTCCTCAGTCAAGGACTTGGGGAAGTCCAAGTGCCTCCTCTTGCACTTGCGCTTGTGAGGGACCTCCTCAGGGGGGCTGTCTGAGGAGGCCTCACCAGCCACATCTTGTTCCAACAAGGGAACTATCTGGGATGTCTGAGCAGGCTGTCCCTGGGGCCGAGTGATGGAAGTCGGACCCATCTGCGAGGGAGTGCAGGGTGGAGCCGTAGCTAAAGCCGGGGGCCTGGATTCCATCGACAGAACCCTCTTTACAACATTGAATGCAGAAGGAGAGGCGCTCCCCCTAGGATCCGAGAACCAACTCTCCCTCGGATCCGACAGGCAGATCGGGGCCAGAGCCGAAGCCATCGGATCCGAAGGGCCAGTATGCTCCGACCTAGTCGGAGCCGAAGGCACACTGACCACCTCAGATCCGAAGCTCAGCTCTCGGCTCCGAGAGCTAGGATCCGTAGGAAAAGGACCCGACAAACTCGAGGGTACTGTCGGCGCCGAAGTACCCGAGACTATCGGCGCCGACACCCCCCCGGCTCTGACGCTACTCGTCTCCGAAGACCCCGAACCTGGAAAGCGGGTCGGGGAAGGAGCTATTGGAGTGAAAAAGGGGGTAGGAGCACTCCCATCTGCAGCTGGGCCTGAAGGAACCTTCTCATCATCCGGTCCAAGTCTGCATCCGTCAGGCTTCTGGTTGACCTGGAAGAGGCCACCGAAGTGGGACGAGAGTGCCGCCTCAATGACCTCGAGGGAGATCAGGTCTCCTCCTCCTCTGGTCCTGGCGAAAAGCAGGGAGAACGGATCCGAGAAGGGGAAGGCCCGGCCATCCCGGGGGGAGAGACCCGCTTGGCAGGCGGGGCCGACGCAGAGGCCTCGGCCCGCCGCTTGTTCTTCTCGCGGCGCTTCTCCCTCCTAGCTTCCCCATCCTCCTGGCCCAAAGAGGGAGGTTGAGTCCCAGCCAGGGGAAGGGAAGGGTCCGTGGCTGCAGCCGGAGGACGGAGCCGAATCCGGGGGCAGGAGTCCTGCCAGGATCAGCTTAGACCTTCGGTCCCTGACAGCCCTGGGGTTGAACGCTGCACAAATAGTACAGCCAGAAGAAAGGTGTTCAACCCCAAGGCATAAAACGCACCGAGTGTGGCCATTAACTGGGGAAAGCTTATGGCCACCTTGGTACATTTAGAAAAAATGTCTTGGAGGCCTCAGACATTTTAACTAAACACAAGCACTAGGCCCCAAGACCACATACACAACACACCCTAACCCTCTAGAAAAAAAACACAAGGGGGAGGGAACGCAAACCCGAGGGAACACTCTAAACTAAAACTAAACTAGTTCCACACTCAAAAAAATCATCCAATTTAAGAAAAAGGAAAGGATTTTTCTCACAGAAAAAACACTGGAAACTCGAATGCTCAAGATCAAGCTGCTGTTCAAACCGCGGCAAACTAGATCTGAGGTCAGGAAGGGATGGCAGGGAGTTATGGGTAAGGGCATAGCTCCTCGTGGTCCCCTGCAGAGTTCCTAAGCCAGCAGAGAGCAGAAAAAGCAACTTTCTTGATCATAAGTATTTTTAAAACTTTTTGTTTGCATTTTTCGATCTTTTAAGCTTTTCGACTACTGTTTGTGCCTTTATTACTGTTTTATTGCCTTATTTTCCTGTGTTTGTGAGCTTATATTGTTGATTGCACTTGTGGGCTAAAGTATTGCTTAAAAGTAACTAACAGGCTAATACACTCAAGTGTACCAGCCTTTGATAGCAATTTAGTCGAAAACAAAGCATTTACTGCATTTTTCCTGTCTGTTTGAAAAAACCCCAAAAAATATTTCTCCTTTCCTAAACTTTACTTGCTAGTTGTTCCAGTGATCAGATTTTGCTGATCCCTGGGCTTTGTATTTGGTTTCTGTGTTCCTCCATTTTCTTGTGTGGCCAGAGGTAGTTTCTTTACTCACCAGTGGGAGTGGGGAGTACTGAGCTGCTTGTTTGTCCTCAGAGGAGTGGTTAGAAGCAGCAACTTGTAATTTGTTGGCCATTTTGGGTCATTTCCTGTTTTTTCCAGCCCCCTGCTATAAAGCACGCTTTGGCGGGCTTTTCTGGCATTAGAGAACTTGGCATAGCTCCTCGTGGTCCCCTGCAGAGTTCCTAAACCAGCAGAGAGCAGAAAAAGCAACTTTCTTGATCATAAGTATTTTAAAACTTTTTGTTTGCATTTTTCGATCTTTTAAGCTTTTCGACTACTGTTTGTGCCTTTATTACTGTTTTATTGCCTTATTTTCCTGTGTTTGTGAGCTTATATTGTTGATTGCACTTGTGGGCTAAAGTATTGCTTAAAAGTAACAAACAGGCTAATACACTCAAGTGTACCAGCCTTTGATAGCAATTTAGTCGAAAACAAAGCATTTACTGCATTTTTCCTGTCTGTTTGAAAAAAAAACAAAAACAAAAAAATATTTCTCCTTTCCTAAACTTTACTTGCTAGTTGTTCCACTGATCAGATTTTGCTGATCCCTGGGCTTTGTATTTGGTTTCTGTGTTCCTCCATTTTCTTGTGTGGCCAGAGGTAGTTTCTTTACTCACCAGTGGGAGTGGGGAGTACTGAGCTGCTTGTTTGTCCTCAGAGGAGTGGTTAGAAGCAGCAACTTGTAATTTGTTGGCCATTTTGGGTCATTTCCTGTTTTCTCCAGCCCCCTGCTATAAAGCACGCGTTAGCGTGCTTTAGGGCGATTTAGCGAGGAGCTGCTACCGTTGCACACTAGGGCAGCGCCGGTTAAGCAGATTTAAACTATTAGGGCTACCTAAAGTTCACTCTTCAAATTTTCCCTTAAAACTACCTTCCTCAAAGTGTACTACTGTTCTATTTAGTGCATCCTCCAACTATAAATTATCTCTACTTGACTCCCAAGTAGACTATTCTCCATCCGTATAGCTAAGCACTTGCTCCTACAGTACTTATCACCTCGATACAGCACTCTTGTTATAGAAAGTACCCCAAAAAGCAAACCCCATTTCTCGGTCACCCACATCCCCAAAACCTTTTTTTAAGTTTTTCTGTCTATTCCTTCTAGCATGTCGAGGGATCAGTTGCTAATATCCTCTCCTGCTCAGCTGGTGAACCTGGGAGTATTGAGGCAATGTTACAATTGCCTCATGTACACAGACAACCCTCTCCTCCTCCCACAAAACACAAATACATGCGAGAGATGCAACTATACGGCCAAACTGGAGGCTGAGCTCTCTCAACAGAGGACTGGCAAGACCAGACAGGAGGAGAAGGTAACCACACACACTATAGACCCAGTCTCACATAATACCATCACAACCTCAAATCATACACATAAACACACAAAGACATACTCGGAGGCTCTGATAAAAAATCTACCAAAACAGCAGAGGCCACCAAAGCAAACACCCAAACAACTACCACCTCAGAACACAACACGTGCATCACATAGACCACACAGTCAGAGTGTCAAGCAGTCACAGCCCTTAAGGCCAAACACTATGCCAGACACACTAGTCATTGGTGACTCCATAGTCAGACACACTGACGTCCCGCTCACCAGACTGAGTAAGGAGAAGGTCACAGTAAGCTGCCTGTCGGGTGCTAGAATCCGCCACATAACGCATGCACTCAGGTCTCTCAACAGCAGGTACAAGTACGACTCAATCATTGTCCACGCTGGTGTAAACGACCTGAGACATACCTCCCTGGACTACATGAAAAGAGACATAGAGGAGCTCTCTGATTATGTAGCCCAGGCAGGTATGACCCTGACCTTGAGCAGTATCCTACCTTCACCAAGAATGATGCCACAATACAGAGATAAGATGATCAGTTTTAACAATTGGCTTAAACTCTGGTGTCATTCAAAGGGGATCCAATGTCTGTCTGCCTGGGATGACATGCTGGACAAGCCACGCTGCTTCGCAAGGGACGGCTTGCACTTGTCACCCCTGGGATTCCGGATTTTGGCAAAGGCTCTTGCCACCCCCATAGTGCCTTTTTTAGGCAAGGCTCAAATTCTAAACCTACCACCCTAGAACAAAACAAAGAGAAAAAACTAAGGGTAATGCTGCTCAATGCCAGGAGTCTCAACCTCAAGATGCACGCACTCGAGGCCCTTCTCAGTATGGAGAACATCGATGTCTGTGCTGTGACAGAAACCTGGTTCAAGGCTCCTGAGAGCACCCCAGCACTATCAGGTTTTACCTCATATCATGCGTTCCGGCCACAAAACCCAGACAATACCAAGAAAGGAGGAGGGGTATCCATATTCATCAAGGACACCCACACCTCAAGATTGGTGGCATCGCACGATGCATCGGAAACCATCCAGGTGCAATTAACCATAGGCAAGACTGCTATGCAAATTGTAGCATGTTACAGGCCACCCTCGCAAACTCAGGAACCTCACATGGCCTTCCTGAAAACACTGGAGGGGATAAATGTATCTCGGACCACCATCATACTAGGTGACTTCAACTACCCTAATATAGACTGGGAACACTACTCAAGCCCAAACACTCTAGCCCAAAAGTTCCTGGAATTCATAAACTCAAATGCCATGGAACAACTAGTCACCATCCCCACAAGAGGAGAGAACATACTTGATCTCATCATCACGAACATGGGAGCACAATGTTCAACACCAGAAGTATACCCTCACTGGTGAGATCTGATCACAAACTAATCTCGCTGGAGGTCCTCATCCCGCCCCACCGAAATGAAAAAGACCACAGTAAAGAACTTCTCAAAGCCGACTTCACACTTCTAAAGACTAGTGTGGTCTCCTTTAAGGCCCCTGAGCCGGCGGTTAACATTACTCAAACCGCTGAATCACTTACAAATGCCTTCTACCAGCACCTGCAGGGCTGCATGGATCAGGCAATCCCAAGCAAAACAAAGACTCTTTGTACCAAAGGCAAGTGTCCAGTCTGGTGGACCCCAGCCATAAACAAACTCTACAATAAAAGGAGAAAGCTACTACAAGATAGAGCAAAATCCTTAAAAGGTAAGACACCGCTGATCACTATAAGTAAAAAGCTAAGAGCTCTCATAAAATCATCCAAAGCTAATTTTGAGAAAAAAATAGCTAAGGACTCTAAAGACAACCATAAAGCATTCTTTAGCTATGTCAGAAACCTAGGAGGAAACTCCCAGATATGCTCAGAATTAGTTCAAAATGATGTGAAGATTACTGATCCTACAGACATTGCCAACATACTGGCTGACAGGTTCAGTGCAAACTTCTCCCCAACCTCCCCGCCTAAAGAAGAGATATCTATACCAAATGATTGTAGCCCCCCAAACATCTCCAACGCTCAGGTGAGAACTGCTCTCCAAGGCAAAGAACACAGCATCCATGGGACCTGATGGTGTCCCCGGCTGTGTGCTCCATGAACTCAACGAGGAATTAAACCCACAGTTAGGACAGCTGTTTAATCTTAGTCTCACCTCTGGATACGTACCCAGGGAGTGGCGCACAGCGACTGTGGTCCCACTCCACAAAGGCGGTGCCTCCACCGACCCTGGAAATTACCGTCCCATTAGCTTGACAAGCCTGATCTGCAAAGCCATGGAAAGGATCATAATGGATCTCATAAATAAAGACATAGGGAATTTGCAGACTTTGGATCCAACCCAGTTTGGCTTTGTCAAAGGCAGATCATGCCTTTTAAACTTGGTTGTCTTTTTTGAAACAGTCACCAAGGCCATTGACAAGGGAAAGGCAGTCCATACAGCCTACCTAGACCTGGCGAAGGCTTTCGATACAATACCCCATTCGGGTATCATTGAAAAACTCATCAACTTAAATGTAAACCCATACATTACAAGATGGGTTGCAAACTGGCTGAGTGACAGAACCCACAGGGTCAGAGTTGCTGGCGCCATGTCAGACTCTAAGCCTGTCACAAGTGGTGTCCCACAGGGCTCAGTCCTGGGCCCACTCTTGTTTGGCATCTACTTTTCTGAAGTACAAGCAAACACAGGAGGGTTATGGCTGGCAAAGTTCGCAGATGACTGCAAACTGGGCGCCGTAGTTGAGAACACATCCGACACAGATATCCTTCAGAAGGGTCTCACAGAAACAGATAACTGGTGCCAGAGCCATGGCCTCAAGTTAAATGCCAAGAAATGCATAGTCATACCCTTCGGGAAAAATAAGGTTACCCCTAGCTACCATATAGGTGGCAATCCCCTGAACACAGAAGAAGTTATTAGGGACCTGGGAACCCAGGTTGACAGTAGCCTTTCATTCGACAAAATCCCGGTTTATGTGAGGCAGAGCACCTCGCTGGCCTTGTTCAAGAGGAATCTTGACCAATGGATGGGAGATCGCAGATACACCCCAGGGGTTACCTCAGTGTCACTGCTCGACAGAGGCACAGCTAAATAATGGGCATAGTTTCTCCAAACTAAGGGGTGGCGTAAGCCACAAAACTATGGCTAGGCTTATAAATGCCCTCAGGCAGATAGCCTAGTATGAACCTATGAACCTATGAACCTATGATTGGAGCTCGGATCTTAGCTGCTGGAAACTGCCGGTTCGGATCCGATATGGATCCGAAGACCCATAGGTTGATGCACAAATGAAGTTAACTATTTCAGATCTTCTTTTTGGCACTGATTAATGACAAAGACACATCCAAGATAACTGAGGGTTGGACAAACGTACAGTCTGTGGCGGGTCCCTACTCTGGGCCAGCAATCAAGGAGACTCAATCCTCACCACTGACTCTCTTTAATTTCTCCAAATCTTTTGGGTTTCTAATACCATGACAGGAATGGACCCCATTCCTAAGTCAAAGTACGATTAAAGTTCATGAAATTAGTATTGTTTCAATCTTTGAGTGAGGGATGGTCACTAACAGCAAAGATGGACTCGCATAGTATTTTCAGATGTAGCTGCATGCACAAAGCACAATTTCCCTTAAGGGCACACAAGCAGCATGCTCCAGACTTGGGGCTGGACTCTTTTTTTCTCTCCAGGCCCACACAAAACTCCACAATGACCACTTTGGGGCTCTGTGTCCCTGTTCCCAGTAGCTGACACACACACTTGGATATTTGAGTTTCACACACATATACATACCTGGGAAAAGTTGGCACAGATTTACTAGCTGTGCCCCTTTCTGCCCAGGCTCTGAGGTAATCACGCTGCCACCAGTCAGCTACCCTAAGGCTCTTGCAAAGGGTATACAATTATACAGTGTAAAATTAATACAGATACAAATGGTAGGGTGTAACCAAAGCAGCAAGGCTTTCAGGAATGGCCACATTGTCACTGTAACAAGCATAAGTACTCTCAAGATGTTACAAGTATTCTCTAAAGGACGGTCGGACCAGCCACAATGAAAGGTATTAAAATATTTAATGATACATATTAAAACAGAAAACAGGAGAATACTGAATACAATAAACAACAGAGTTTCAACCACAGAGATATAAAAAAAACAGTTGGATAATTTCTCACAGATGCAGAAAACAATACTAAACTATTCCAACTAAATGTCCCTGACTAACTAAAGGATTACTGTTCCCTGATTACTTACTAAAGCAAGGCAAGCTGATGTGAGCTGAGTGTCTTACCACAATAAAAGCCAGATGATGTCTCTCTTTTGTCTGTAAGAATATGTGAAATATATATCCTGTCAGAAATCTTTCCTGTCAGGTTCCAAAATGCTGCTGCGAGAGTTCCAAAGAAACCACATGCTGGTTAGAGGATGACATCACCTCTGGTCACCTGACTCTGGTACAATACACACATAAAGCTTTGCTAAGGTCTGTGGTAGCGTCTGAAAGCTATAACACAATTTTAAACTTTCCACCCTTCCAGGGTTTTCTGATAAATCTACACATTTGATCAGTTACAACAATACAACCTAATATACATGAATACATTCTTTCTGTCAAGCAGGACCTACTGTTGATGCATTTTTAACACAATGAGAAGTTATGTACTTACCATAACGTTCCATGTTAGTTGTTTTCTTCTCGCCTTCTTTCTTGCTGGATGGGTTCGGAGCCGAACCTCGGCTCCGACTCGGCCTAATACTAAAACTCTGGAAGATCTGTGGTCTGATTCAGATTTTTCTCCGAGATTATTTTGGGTAAAAAAGATGGATTAGTCCTAAATGACACTCTGTCTTTGTGAAAAACAAGATAAGGAGGGCAAAACCAAAGGGCTTGAAGTTCTGAGACCCGTCTTGCTAAGGTGATGACTACTAAGAAGAGTGTTTTCCACGAGAGCAACTTCAACGAACAAGAAGCCGCCAGCTCAAAGGGAGGAAGAATTAAAGAAGACAGTACCAAATTTAAGTCCCATGATGGGGGAGGGTCCTTAACCGGGGGCCTAAGTAAAAGGGTTCCTTGGGACATGATGCTGGTCGCTGACAAGCCAACGTGGAAATTTGCAATAGCTGCCAGTTGAACTCTGATGGTGGCTGAGGAGGAGCCCAATCGAAAGATTTCTGCTAGAAACTCTAGAACTGTCTGGACAGGAGCCGTAAAGGGGTCCACGTGTTTTTCCCCTGCCCAGACAGAGAAACGCTTCCATTTGCTAGCATAAGTCTTTCTGGTAGTAGACTTGTGAGAAGCAAGGATGATATCGCGAACTGGTTGAGAGATAAGGGGAAGCCTGGCTAGGGTTGTAAGTGGAGCAACCAAGCTGTGAGGTTGAGAGATCGAAGGGACTGATGCAGCCCGCCAGATTGATGGGTCAGAAGATCTGGCATTGGGTCCAGATGCCAGGGCTGCTCCAGTAGATGGCGTTGCAGGAAAGGAAACCAAATTTGTCGAGGCCAGTAAGGGGCAATGAGGATCATCCTGGCTCTCAAGGCAGTCGCTTTCTGGACTAATTGAGTAATCAAGGGAAAGGGGGGGAATGCATACAGAAGGCCCTGGGGCCAATCGTGAACTAGAGCATCTCTGGGGGGTAGACCTGGGAGAGGGAAGAGGGTGAAGAAGTCTGGGCACTTGCTGTTTAGAGGTGTTGCAAAAAGGTCGCAGCAAGGCTGACCCCACCTTCTGAAAATTCTTTCCGCTACTATCTGGTTGAGAGACCACACGTGAGGCATGAGAATGGTTCTGTTCAGTCTGTTCGCTATGACGTTGGGTTTCCCGGGAATATGCGTTGCTACCAGAAACCGTTGAGAAGAGATCGCCCATTGCCAAAGTCTGAGTGCTTCTCGACATAAGGGGTAGGATCTGGTTCTGTCCTGCTTGCTGATGTACCACACTACAGACATATTGTCTGTTTGAACTGCAATAGTCCCGGTGGGTAGAGAGTCCTGAAGGGCCTGCAAAGCTAAAAGTACCGCTCTCATTTCCAAGACATTTATGTGCAAGTGGCATTCGAAGGGTTGCCATGTGCCCTGGACTGTCCTGCCCCGAAAATGCCCCCCCCCACCCGATCAGGGAGGCATCCGTTGTCACAGTGGCAACAGGAGGAGGAAGGACCACAGGTCAACCCTGGAGTACCTGAGGGGAGACCGTCCACCAAGAAAGGTGTCTTTTGCATGACTGAGTGATTAGATTGGTGTGTGACATGGGGCTGCTGAGAGCTCCACTGTGTTTAAAATGGCGCCTATGAAGGTAATAGACTGACAAGGCAACAATGCAGACTTTTCGAAATTTATAGAGATACCTAGCGCGTTGCACGTTTGTACAGCGTAATCTCTGGATTGGAGTAGTTGGTGCCTGGTGGTGGCAGTAAGGAGCCAGTCATCTAAATATGGAAACACCTGGAATCCTTGTCATTTCAGGTGAGCCGCAACCACTGCCATGCATTTGTTAAACACCCTGGGGGCTGTGGTGAGGCCAAAGGGCAGGGCTCTGAATTGGTAGTGACTGGCTCCCAGCCGGAAGCGGAGAAACCTTCTGGAGCGCCTGTTCATCTTATGCATCCTGAAGGTCTATAGAGCACATCCAATTGTCCTGACCCAGAAAGGGTAGAATGGACTGTAGCGTGACCATCCGGAACTTCGTTCTTTGAACCAACTTGTTCAGCCTGCTGAGATCCAAAATAGGTCTCCAGTACCGTCTTTTTTGGTACCAAAAAGAACTTGGAGTAGATTCTGGATCCTTGTTGGTCTGCTGGGACTGGCTGGATGGCTCTTTGTCTTAGCAGCTTTGAAATTTCTAGTGCTGCTTGATCTCTCAGACCGGGTGGAACGTCTGGAAGGGGCCCTTTTGGCTGATGTGGGGTGTGAATAAAGGGAATTCTGTAACCCTCGGATATGATCGACCGTACCCATTTGTCTTGCGTGAGGGAATGCCAGGCTTCTGGGTACAGTGATAGTCTTCCCCCGACTGCCTCCGAAGGAGGATAGTCAGGCAGCTCCTCAGGGGTGCTGGAAGGGTTTGTCATAGAAAGGTTCTCTGCTACCCTGATTTTGTGGACCCCCCCTGCCCCTAGGGTGATGCCTGTTATTGTTCCCTCCTCTGCCTCTGGAGGGAAGCTCGCCACGTGCATCAGGTAGTACTCCCTGGGGTTTCCGGAACCACATTTTTCCACCCTTTTGACCCTTAGGGTATGGTCTAGAAGGAGTGGAAAAACGGACTCCCACGGCAGAGAGAGTCTTGCCTTCCTGCTCGCACCTGGTCAATGTATCCTTCACTTGAGGTCCAAACAAGGCAACCATCAAAGGGGGTGTTAGTGAAGGACACCTTAAAGGGGTCGGCAAAGTTGCAAAGCCGCATCCAGCCGTGTCTCCTTAGAGCAACGCCCATGCCTGCAGCCCTACTCGCTCCATCGGCGGCATAGGAAATGAGCCGTATGGAGGTGTTTACAACAGAGTTCAGGGTCCCCAGCTGGGAGTTGATCTTTTCCTGAGACCCCGCAGCTGATGGATCCTGTAAGGTATCACCTAGTTCTTTGAGAAGGTCTCTCTGAAGACAGGTGAAATGGCACAAATAATTCAGCGAACGCATGGCAAAGGCCGCTGAAGAAAACACCCACTTGCCGTACCTATCCATAGTCCTAGATTCCTTATTAGGAGGATGGACAGGAACTGAAGGGTCAGCCAACTCCTTCTTAGTGGCCGCCGCCACCACCATGGCATCAACGGGGACGCCCTTAGTGAGAAACTGCTTGTCCGAAGGGGCTGTAATAAATTTTGTGGGCCTCCGGGGAGTTGGTTCCATAGTATCTGGAGCCGTCCACGCCTTCCGAGCACCACCTCCATGAGTGGGTCGAAAGGCGGGGACACCCAGGAGGTGGAAGGGCAAGAACCTAACGCATCCAGGTACACCGACTCGTCCTCAGAAGGGTTGAGGGCAGACCAGTTCCCCCTCTGTTTAAGGATTTCTAGGATGTCAGAAAATGAGACATCCTCAGAGGGGGACCTTGGGGACCCTTCCGAATCATCCAGGTCGGTGTCAGATTTCACTGACTCCGGGGAGTCCGCATGCTTCCTCTTGCATGTCCTCTTCCGAGGGGGCTCCCCCGCAGGATCAGGGGAGGCCTCAGAAGAGGAGGATACGCCCAATGGGGCGACCTGGAGTGTTGGTTCTCCACGCTTGGGTTCGGGAGGGTAGGCAGATGCCGAAGCAGGCACCATGGAAGGAGGGGCTGATGGGGCCGACCGTGGCACCAGTATAGGAGCCAGCACGCTCCTCATGACCTCAAAGGCGGCCCTATCAGGCAGAGAAGAGGGACCCAGCTCCGAAGAGATGAGAGCTCCCGGCACCGAGAGGGACGGCTCCGAGGCTAATGTCGGGGCCGAACTCACCTGCGTCAATGCTCCGAGAGGGAGAACGGGGTCGGACAAGGGTCCGATGCCACTCACCCCCTCGGAACCGATGAGGGAGTCCCGGCGCCCGGATCCCTCCAAGGATGGAGCCAATGAAGGGATCGGAGCCGACGGAGGAACCGATAAGGGTGGAATTGGTTCTGACACCCCCACAGTACCAACCCCGACGGCCTCCGGCTCTGAGCTCGAAGGAATAGTCGGAGGAGGAACTGGAGCAGGCGTTGGGGCAGCCGCTGTCTGTTGAGACGGGCTATGCAATAACTGGGCGAGCGCCTGCGACTTCAAAAGCCTACTGACTATCCTCTCGAGGTCGTGGTCCGAAAGCCTGGAAGATCTAGAGGAGTGAGACCTATGGCTCCGCTCCGACAGCAAAGGGGACTTCGGAGCCGACCTGACCGACTCCAATGAAGGAGATCAGGAACGCTTTCGGCTTGGAGATGGCTCCAACACCAAGGTCGGAGCCGACTGAGGCCTCGATGTATCGCTTCCAGCCGGAACCGATGAGGCAGAAGAAGGCTCGCTCGGCACCGGCTCCGGATATGGGGCCGACGGTTTGGCGGGCTTAGAAGGTTTTCCTGACAGAGGCTTGGTAGGAGAACCTTCACGTTTTAATAAGCCCCTTACGATGAGCTTATTTCTGCGTTCCTGCAGGACTCTTGGGCTAAAAGCATGACAGATGGAACAACAGTCCTGCAGGTGCACAGGGCCCAAACAATACACACAAGAAGTGTGACCGTCTGTCAGAGACATCTTCTGACAGCACGAGTCACACTTCTTGAATCCCGATATCTTGGTATCCTTAGACATGATACCACAGGAACAGGACAAAAAAGTCTAGACAAGTATACCAGACGCAACAAAAACACACACAACACTTGAAAAGACACTCTCAAAGAAAAATTAAGTTACTACAGTAAAACAAAACAAAATTCCACACACACACACACACACACACACACACACACACACACACACACACACACACACACACACACACTCCGAATGGAACCTGTACAAAACTACTATAAAAGGGGGGGTAAAGGCCTAACCACCTTAAGGGTGGAGAAGAGTAAGGAAAATTATTAATAAAGGGAGGGAAGACTAGTCGAGAGACTACTAACACTACTAGAAAAAATCTCAGGGAAAAATATCTATCAAAAACTAACTATAAATATAAAAAATCTTAAATACGACCTGGAGTCGGTGAAAACGCAACCTTGTAGCTGAAGCGGCAAACGAGATCTGGGTATATGACACCTAGCATTATGGGACATAGCATAGCCTTGAGCCGGTAAAAACAGCTCTCGAGCTTTAGTATTAGGCCGAATCGGAGCCGAGGTTTGGCTCCGAACCCATCCAGCAAGAATGTAGGCGAGACTGACAACTTAACATGTAACTTTACAAACATATTTTTAACTCAAACATCTGTACAAATCAGTTTGATAGTCAAATAGCATAAAATTCTTTACAAATCTCCAGCTATCTATGCTGGCGTATGTATACATGTACTGCCCTACTCTCCCTGGCACAGATGGCACTACCTCATAACATCTCACAGTCCATAAACAGGTTTGATATAGCAAGAGCAACTGATGAGTACACATGTCCTCCTATCATGGAGTCAAGTGTTAGATATCTTATTTATTTTATCTTTCCTTGTAAACCAGGTAAAATAATTAGTCCAGGGACCCTTTTAGCCACAACTTAGTCAAATTAGGCAAATATAATGAATAAAGCAGACATAAAAATACAGGCAATATTACAAGGATAAGAACACAACAAACAGTATAATAAAATCATCACTAGCTCATATCAGAATGTGAAGACCATTACAAGTATAAAAAAAAAACTGCAAAATGTATGCACGAATAATGCAAAGTAAAATGTAAAATACAGCAATGTTACATGGTAGGAATGTACAACATATTAACATTAACAGAAAGGGGGTGACCCCATGAAAGTCTAATGTATAAAGAGGTATAGTAACAGTAATGCCATAGTTGTAGCAGTGAACACTGCACAAGGTGAAGTGCATACTTATACAGCTCAGACATATTGAAAATTGTTGATACATTATTCAGATGTTGTACTTATTCAGTATACTTAAGCCTGAGCTAAAGAAACTGCACCTAGTCCAAGTCTCAGCATTACAAGACTACAGTCACATGCACAGCAGCATGACAGAACATGTTTAACATCACTGTATACTTGCCCTCTTGAGGAACAGGACAGTTCTCCCCTGTGGAGGCAGTTTCACAACCAGATGCACAGCAGCATGTTGGGATATGCATAATATCACTTCATACTTGCCCTCCTGAGGAACAGGGCAGCTCTCCCCATCTAAACACTGCATTCCCCATGGTAAATAAAAAAATGCTTTCTGCTTCCACATGCCATAATGCAATGCCCCTTTCCCCTGACTCTTGCTATCCATGGAAGGAATGAACAGGGCAGCTGGGAAGGAAGGATAAAGGATCAGTGGTGGAGGGAGGAGGGCCCAAAATGCTAGCATAAACAGCTATTTGCATTTAGCACCAGGTTTAGATTGCCACGGTGGTATGACGGTAGCGTTGTTACCTCACAGCAAGAGTTCTCCCGTTCGATTCTCGGCATGGCTTGGGAGTGCCTTCTGTGTGGAGTCTGCATGTCCTCCCCGTGGTTAGGTAGCATTCGAAAGACATGCTTGCATAAATGGGCGTGCCTTCGTTGAAGGTTGGGCATTGAGCTGGCACCTCAGCGTTTCGTAAAAAAAAAAAAAAAAAAAAAAAAAAAACTACTGCCAATCATTAGCGGACCGGAGTTCCGCTGTGGCGACCCCTTACTGGGAAAAAGCCGAAAGACAAACAACAACCAGGTTTAGATGAATTGTCAGGCTGAAAAAACATTTCTTTCCATGATGCTGAGTCAGGGGTATGACACAGCAATGAATACTGAAAATCCATATACTATATTTACAGTCTATGTAAAAAGTGCACAGGAAACAGCACTACAAAGTCACTGCAACTTTTCTGAGCAGGTGCACCAAGTCAGCCAAAATAACTGCTGACATTAGTTTTTGGTTTTACAACAAAATAACTTAAATGGAAAGATGATAAGCTAACAAGCCCATGCCCCAGCTGAAAGCCACTGCAGCATTTGGTTGCTAGGGACAACAGCATGGTGATGGGGGGGGGGCGCTCCATTTAATTACTCTGTGGATTAGCAAAGATTGCTGAAACTCCTTAATTATTAATGAAGGCTACACATCTTTTTGAATTGCTGTAAACGTTTAAGCATTCTACTTTCCTGCTATGCATTGCAACATCTCTGTTTCTATAATCCTATACTAAACTTTAACATAAGTGTGATGACGACAGCTTAAGGAAAGTTTCACTATGTTTTTTTTTAAGTCACATTTGCCTACACACCTGCTGATCATCAAGCCTGCCTTTAATTAGCTGTGTTCATTCCAGCAGTGGCCAGCATCCAGGGAGCCATGATGGCGCTTTGTACTTTCACCAGCATTCTAACAACAAAAGCTTTTTCTAATTTTATAGTGTAACCACATCCATGTTGGTGGCTTGAGGACTTGTATCACCACAAGGGACACCTGTATCACTTAGTCTGCAGATGTGTGCTCCTCCACATGCCCCAACAGGAGCTATTGTCACAAGTATGAGCAGCCATGCCCATGTCTTTCTGACACCAGCTCCCACCATAATGATGGGCTTCTTCTCTCAAGCAAAGGCCCTATCATCAGAGTAGCAGAAACAGTTTTATTTATTTTATTTCAGTTTGATTACCGGGGAAGTCCACTGGGCCAAGAAGAACCCATTTTCAGTGGAGGCCCGGGGAGAAAAGCTCCAAAAGCAGTACAACCAATACAATGTTTAAGAAGAATACAAAAGATAATTCACACAGCAAGAAAACATAGTAAGACACTGCAAATTCAAATTTACAACAGAATGTACACACAGTAAGAACATTGTAAAATGCATATTTACAACAGAATATAGACACAGTAAGAACATTGAAAATGCAAATTTACAATAGAATGTACACACTGATAGAATTCACATAGGACACAGTAAAAGTTAAAAATTAGTAGATTTTTTTTTGCTAACTTTTCAATATTGGCATCCATACAGTGAAGTTAGAGCCTGCTAAAATCATAGCTAGAGTTAGAGTGTACAAAGGTGCAGGAGTATAGGGGCTTAGTCTAGGGGAACCTTGGGATTAAGTAGGGTGAAAGCAAGAACATTTCCATTTTGAAGATAGGTGTAAGAAAAGTTGGGTTTTGAAGTAATCTGAGTTAGGTATGGTTCTAAGAGAAGGAGGGAGAGAGTTCCATTTCCTACCTAGAGAGAAGGATAGTAGTTGTTGGCCAGCGGGATGTTTAGGTCTGGGGATGGAGATTAGATTTTGGTGTTCAGATCTTAGAGATCGGTTGGGAATGTAAGGGGGGAGGATGTTGGATAAAGCAGGGCATTTTTCTGGGTAGAATATTAATTTATGAGTGGTTGTTAGTTGGAGATAGTCAAGGTGGTTTGGGAGTTCTAGCCAGTTTAAAGACTTGAAGGGAGAGGCAGTGGTGAGTTGAGTTTTTGGATTTGGTGGCAAATTTAGAGATTTTATTATAGCAAGCTTCAAGTTTAGAGGAGAGGGAGGCAGACAGATTAGTTAGGAGAGGGGCTCCATAAAGTAGAGAGGATAGGAGGAAGCAGGTAGCTAAGGTTTGCCTGGATGATTTGGAAAGATATAGATTATTCCTGTAGAGCATGCCTAGTTTTTGGTGGGTTTTTTTTATGTTTTGTTGAATGTGGAGGTCAAATTTGAGACGTTCATCTATGGTTATGCCAAGGAGTTTGGCGTAGGGGACCACTTCAATAGGAGTGTTAGATTGGCTGGGGATGTTGAAAGAGTTTTTGTCCAAGGAAAAAGTTTTGGAAGGGAGGAAAATTAGTATTTTGGATTTATTGGAGTTGAGGGAGAGATGGTTTTAGTGCATCCAGTTTTCTGTAGTGGAAAAAGCTGTTTGAGTTTTAGAGAGAAGTTCAGCAAAGTTGGGGGTGACACAGACTAAGGTAGAGTCATCAGCGTATTGGATGACTATAGTGTCAGGGAGAGCAGTGTGAAGGTTGTTTATGAAGATGTTGAACAGTATGAGACCGAGAATGGATCCCTGAGGAACGCCAGTAGGAGTAGGTAAGAAGGAGGAGGTAGAGTTCTTCCATCTGACAGCCTGGGATCTGTCAGAGAGGTAGCTGGAGAACCAGGCAAGAGTATTAGTGGAAAGATTAAGGTTGGAGAGGTGGCAGAGTAGGTGTGAATGGGAGATAGTATCAAAGGCTTTAGAAAGGTCTAGCAGAACAGTGGATACTAGAAGTCAGGAATCTCTGGCTTGATTAACTGTTTCTAAGAAGGAAAGTAGGGCAGTTATGGTGCTGTGGCCTGGACGGAAACCGTGTTGGGTGGGTGTAAGTAGCTGATTCTCTGTTAAGTAGGGTAAGAGTTGGCAGTGGACACATTTCTCCAGAATTTTGGATATAGGAGAGAGTAGGGCTATAGGGCGGAAGTTAGAAATGGAGTTGTTTTTACCTTCTTTATGAAGTGGTAGAACATAGGCAGAATGCCAGAGTTTGGGAACATAAGACTCTTGTAAGGATCTGTTAATCAGGATGCTAATTGGAAGAGCTATTCCTTCAGCTGCATGTTTGAGGAAGGAGGGGGGAATGTTGTCAGGGGCGTTGGAACAAGGTTTTAGTTTGGTTAAGAGCTTTTTTATGAAAGTTGTGGAAACTGGTTTGAGTTGAAACATAGGGTGACAGTCATTAGGAGAGTTTAGGAAGTTGGAAGGGTTGTTGTCAGGGAATGTTTTGGTTAGTTTGGCTATAGAGTCATAGTTTATTGTCAGTTAAACTAGGGTCAGGGCAGGGGTTATTTTGTGACCCAGGATGGAGAAGAGAGTTAACAGATTTCCAGAATTGTTTGGGGTTGTTAAGATTAGTAGACTGAAGTTTGTTGTAGTAGTTTTTTTTGTCTCTGATGATTAGTTTTTTTCTTGGTTGTGGAGTTGGGTATATTGGAGCATGGCAGAAGACTGTTTGCTTTTCTGATAAAGCTTCCAAGATTTGTCTCTGAGTTGCATGGTTTGTTTAGTCTCTTTGGTCAGCCAAGGAGCAGAATTGGCATTGATTTGTTTATTTCTAAGGGGGGCTAGAGATTTAAGAGTATTTAGGAAGATGGAGTTAAAATGTTCTACGGCATTGTCGAGGGACAGAGTTTGAAGGATTTGCCAGTTGATTTCTTTGAATATGATGGAGAAGATTGTGGGGTTGAAGTTGCTAAGGTTACGAGTTTGGATATAATGATGTAGGAATTGAGAGGGGTTAGCTGAGCGATGAATTAAGGCAGGTAGATGGTCACTAAAGGAGTCAGGGATAGTTCCTGATAGAGAGATTTTGTTTGGATGGGAGACTAAAATCCAATCTATGATGGAGCCAGGGGGGTGGTTTTTGTTAGACCTGGTTGTAGAATGGATTAATTGAGAGAAGTTGAAAAGGTTGATAGCTAGGGTGGGGGAAGGTGTGTTGATTTTGTTCCAATCAATGTTGACGTCGCCTAGAATAAATGTTTCATATTTTATTTCAGATGAGGCCCAGTGGAGAATATTCTCTAGGGTAGAGATGTTGTCGCCAGGGGAGATGTATAAAGAAATGAAGCAGATATTTTTATGTTTATTGAGTTGAAGCAGACAAGCAGTTATTTCAGTATTTTTGAATAGAGAGGTTGGGATTTGTAGGGGGATTATGGAGAGAAGGTTAGAGTAGATAATGGCAGAGCCTCCACCTTTTTTGTTTAATCGGTCACTCCTGAGGATGTTGAAACCTGGAGGAAGGATTTCAGAGTCAGAGATATGGGGTTTTAGCCAGGTCTCAGAGATGGCTAAGATGTCAGGTTGGTTGTGGTTAATCCAGGCGTGAACATGGTGAAGTTTGTTGTTAAGGCTTTGGGCACTGATAGTGAAGACCTTAAGGGTGCTAGGAGACGTCTTAGGAGTAGAAGGAGTGGGAGGGAGAGGTGTGTTTGAAGTGGGGGAGGAGGGGGAAGGAGGGAAGGAGTTGTCTGTACTGAGGCAAGGGCCAGGGTTAGGGTGAATGTCTCCAGATAAGGCTAGGAAATTATATGAAAAAACTTTAAGTCTTCTAAGTTTGGACAGTAAGAAGTTGTTTGGGGTTGGTGGAAATGTAAGAGAGAGGCTTTTTGTAGAGGAGGAGAGGATTTTGGGATGGAAGAGGTGTAGTAGGTTTATTGGGATAAGGCAGGGGGAAATGGAGTGGAAGTGAGTGAGTGAAGGAGGATGTGGGTGGGAGAAAGTGAGGGTGTGAGTAGTAGCCAGGTAAGGGTGAGTTATTGAGCAGTAAGAAGTAGTGCGATAGAGAGGAAGAAGAAAAATGAGAAGAGAGAAGGGAAGTCTGAGGGAAATGAGAGTTTGGGAGTACGTGTTAGAATGGTTGGAGTAAGGGATGATGAAAAGATGTAGTTGGAATAATGTGAGTTAGGAGAGAATGAGAAAGGAGTGGAAGGAAGATATCAAGTAGGAGAGGAGAGTGTAGGATTAAGTGTAGTGAGAAGTGGGAGTGGTGAGAGAGGTTGGAGAAATGAAAGGAGGGTTTAGATTGGTTAATTAAAGTAGGAATTGGTGGAGGAGGGAAAGAGTCTGATTGGTGGAAAACAATGTAGGGTGGAGTTGGTGATGTATAAATGTGGATGTGCTGGGGGCGGGTAGAATTTGGGGGCAGGGTAGGGGAGCGGAGTGAGCCCGAAGGGCGAACGGAGCGGGAAGAGCCAGAGGAGGTGAAAAATGCAGAAGACAATCAGTAAAGAGAGAGTATTTAGAAGGTAAGTTTAACAAGTTTATCAGAGTTGTGAAGGTAAGGAATGTAAGAGAAGGAGAGGAGAGAGGGTACTGAGATGAGCAGAGAATTTGGGTTAGAGGGTGTAATTCTAAGGAGAAGGACAGAAGGAGAAGGAAGAGACTTCAGACAGGGAGTAGAGGAGGGCTGAGTAAAGGAAAGGAAGGCTGAGAGTTCTGGACAGTAGAGAGGGGGAGAGCAGAGGAATGGAGGTAGAGGTCTGTAGAAGGGGAGATACGGAAGGAGAGGGAAACAAATAGTGGGTACAGTAGGAGGTAGAGGAGCGCCACCTAGTGGACAGACCGACTGGAGTAATAGAAATTCAAGGGAAGAATCAGGAAGGGAGCTAAAGAGGTTCAGGTGGTCAGTAAGAAGTGCAGGGAGGACTGAAACAGCAGAGAAGGGGGTAGAGAGAAAGGGGAGAACTACGAGTGCAATCAGTAAAGCAGAGGGGGTAGTGGCTGCTGGCTAGTCTGGCAGGGAAGTGTAATGCAACCTAGTAGTACCAACTAATCAACAGTGCGGAGTTACAACAGTACACATACTTTCTTGGAATCTTGTGGAGGGAGGACTCAGGGAACAGAAGGCCTTAAATTTTCAGGTTAAAAGTTCGTTGGAGTAGGCTCTCGGTTAGATAGTATAGGAGGTTAAATTCAGCAGATTAGGGCAGGGTGGGCAGGGGCCCAAGCTGTAAAAAAAACAGGGAAAGAAGAGAGGTTTAAGCAGTAGTAAGGCACAAGGAATGTTAAGAGACAGTGTCAGGCATTCAGAAGGTTATTGTATTCAAATTAAATGCAAAGCGCAATAAGCTAAGTTAACCAAAAGACAAAAGGTAAGCACAGTCAGGCAGTCATGAAGTTATTTTACATCAAAATAATGTAGCTATAGTTTAGCGACTATCTATACAGCTTGTTATTTGTATCTATATTGATTAGAGATACTGTGAGGCAGTCATGAAATTATTTTACACCAAATAATGCAGATACACTTTAGCGACTATCTACACAGCTTGTATTCGGTGTCTACATTGATTAGAGATACTGTGAGGTAGTCATGAAGATATTTTAAACAAGTAATGCAGATACAGTTTAGCGACTATCAACACAGCTTGTATTCAGTGTCTTCATTGATTAGAGAATACTGTGAGGCAGTCAAGAAGTTATATTACACAACTTAATGCAAATACAGTTTAGCGATTATCTACACAGCTTGTATTCAGTGTCTACATTGATTAGAGATACTGTGAGGCAGTCATGAAGTTATTTTACACAAATTAATGCAGATACTGTTTAGCGACTATTTACACAGCTTGTGTTCAGAGTCAACATCAAGTAGAGAATACTGAGTCTAGCACGGATTTAAGCTGATAAAATGAAGCATGTTCGACAGCTAAACGCAGCCAGGAGCTAGCATAGAGTTAAAAAAAATTGTAAAAGCAAGTCCCTACACCAGACTACACCAGATAACTTCACTATATCTTGTGGCTTGTTGCCGCAGGTATGCAGGTAGAGAACAATAATAAATGTAATGAGAAAGCATCGCTACACTGTAACGCCAGCAAACAAACAAGTTCCCAGCAGACAGGATGCCAGTTTAGCGTACAACGCGCTGACTAAAAGGCGAGAGTAATAAGCAAGCAAAGCAAATCACATATACACAGCGGAAGAATTACAAGGAACAGTCCTGTATTTCTGTTAAGCATAAGCCATTAAGCAGGCTGCAAAGGAGAAATACAAGTACAACAATTCATATGCACGTAGTAGGAATTGTAAAAGAAATGAACAGTCTTATTACAAATTACGCTTGCAAGCCAATAAGCTAACGACTAGCCCAGATTAGGTCTGCACAAACAGTTACAGCTGATGAACAGGCAGAAACCTGAAAATTGAAGCTAGGTAAATGGGAAGCGTCAGCTAATGATAAGACCTTTGCCGAAATAGACGCCAGCTGATGAGCAGAGCTCAGAGTATGTGGCGAGTGCAATGTGAGTGAGCAAGTACAAAAAGACACACTTATACAACAGAAAAAGTACAATAAATATTTCTATAGTTCAGATTAAGCAAAAAAAACATAGACGTACTACTTAGGAGCCGACGCTGGAGCCAGGGAAGCACAGCAGCTGAGGGGAAGAGTAGGGTAATAAAGATGGCGGTTGTTAGTGAGCGGGAGTTATGAAGAGTAGGGGATGAAGTGGGCGGGGAAAGGGGAAGAGAGGGGGCAGTGGGGGAAGGAGAGTGGATAGAGAGAGTAGATACAAGCCGGGAATTGAGCGGGAGGAGCCACAGGAGGTGAAAAATGCAGAAGACAATCAGTAAAGAGAGAGTATTTAGAAGGTAAGTTTAACAAGTTTATCAGAGTTGTGAAGGTAAGGAATGTAAGAGAAGGAGAGGAGGGAGGGTACTGAGATGAGCAGAGAATTTGGGTTAGAGGGTATAATGCTAAGGAGAAGGACAGAGGGAGAAGGAAGAGACTTCAGACAGGTAGTAGAGGAGGGCTGAGTAAAGGAAAGGAAGGTTGAGAGTTCTGGGCAGTAGAGAGGGGGAGAGCAGAGGAATGGAGGTAGAGGTCTGTAGAAGGGGAGATACGGAAGGAGAGAGAAACAAATAGTGGGTACAGTAGGAGGTAGAGGAGCGCCACCTAGTGGACAGACCGACTGGAGTAATAGAGATCCAAGGGAAGAATCAGGAAGGGAGCTAAAGAGGTTCAGGTGGTCAGTAAGAAGTGCAGGGAGGACTGAAACAGCAGAGAAGGGGGTAGAGAGAAAGGTGAGAACTAGGAGTACAATCAGTAAAGCAGAGGGGGGTATTGACTGCTGGCTAGTCTGGCAGGGAAGCGTACTGCAACCTAGTAGTACCAACTAATCAATAGTGCAGAGTTACAACAGTACACATACTTTCTTGGAATCTTGTGGAGGGAGGACTCAGGGAACAGAAGGCCTTAAATTTTCAGGTTAAAAGTTCATTGGAGTAGGCTCTCGGTTAGACAGTACAGGAGGTTAAATTCAGCAGATTAGGGCAGGGTGGGCAGGGGCCCAAGCTGTAAAAAAACAGGGAAAGAAGAGAGGTTTAAGCAGTAGTAAGGCACAAGGAATGTTAAGAGACAGTGTCAGGCATTCAGAAGGTTATTGTATTCAAATTAAATGCAAAGTGCAATAAGCTAAGTTAACCAAAAGACAAAAGGTAAACACAGTCAGGCAGTCATGAAGTTATTTTACATCAAAATAATGTAGCTATAGTTTAGCGACTATCTATACAGCTTGTTATTAGTATCTATATTGATTAGAGATACTGTGAGGCAGTCATGAAATTATTTTACACCAAATAATGCAGATACAGTTTAGCGACTATCTACACAGCTTGCATTCGGTGTCTACATTGATTAGAGATACTGTGAGGTAGTCATGAAGATATTTTAAACAAGTAATGCAGATACAGTTTAGCGACTATCAACACAGCTTGTATTCAGTGTCTTCATTGATTAGAGAATACTGTGAGGCAGTCAAGAAGTTATATTACACAACTTAATGCAAATACAGTTTAGCGACGATCTACACAGCTTGTATTCAGTGTCTACATTGATTAGAGATACTGTGAGGCAGTCATGAAGTTATTTTACACAAATTAATGCAGATACTGTTTAGCGACTATTTACACAGCTTGTGTTCAGAGTCAACATCAAGTAGAGAATACTGAGTCTAGCACGGAGTTAAGCTGATAAAATGAAGCATGTTCGACAGCTGAAACGCAGCCAGCAGCTAGCATAGAGTTAAATAAAATTGTAAAAGCAAGTCCCTACACCAGACTACACCAGATAACTTCACTATATCTTGTGGCTTGTTGCCGCAGGTATGCAGGTAGAGAACAATAATAAAGTAATGAGAAAGTGTCGCTACACTGTAACGCCAGCAAACAAACAAGTTCCCAGCAGATAGGATGCAAGTTTAGCGCACAACGCGCTGACTAAAAACGCAAGAGTAATAAGCAAGCAAAGCAAATCACATATACAGAGTGGAAGAATTACAAGGAACAGTCCTGTATTTCTGTTAAGCATAAGCCATTAAGCAGGCTGCAAAGGAGAAATACAAGTACAACAATTCATATGCACGTAGTAGGAATTGTAAAAGAAATGAACAGTCTTATTACAAATTACGCTTGCAAAGCCAATAAGCTAACTGGCGACTAGCCCAGATTAGGTCTGCACAAACAGTTACAGCTGATGAACAGGTAGAAACCTGAAAAATTGAACCTAGGTAAATGGGAAGCGTCAGCAAATGATAAGACCGTTGCCGAAATAGACACCAGCTGATGAGCAGCGCTCAGAGTATGTGGCGAGTGCAATGTGAGTGAGCAAGTACAAAAAGACACACTTATACAACAGAAAAAGTACAATAAATATTCCTATAGTTCAGATTAAGCAAAAAAAACATAGACTTACTACTTAGGAGCTGACGCTGGAGCCAGGGAAGCACAGCAGCTGAGGGGAAGAGTAGGGTAATAAAGATGGCGGCTGTTAGTGAGCGGGAGTTATGAAGAGTAGGGGAGGAAGTGGGCGGGGAAAGGGGAAGAGAGGGGGCAATGGGGGAAGGAGAGTGGATAGAGAGAGTAGATACAAGCCGAGAATTGAGCGGGAGGAGCCAGAGGAGGTGAAAAATGCAGAAGACAATCAGTAAAGAGAGAGTATTTAGAAGGTAAGTTTAACAAGTTTATCAGAGTTGTGAAGGTAAGGAATGTAAGAGAAGGAGAGGAGGGAGGGTACTGAGATGAGCAGAAAATTTGGGTTAGAGGGTATAATGCTAAGGAGAAGGACAGAGGGAGAAGGAAGAGACTTCAGACAGGGAGTAGAGGAGGGCTGAGTAAAGGAAAGGAAGGCTGAAAGTTCTGGGCAGTAGAGAGTGGGAGAGCAGAGGAATGGAGGTAGAGGTCTGTAGAATAGGAAATACGGAAGGAGAGGGAAACAAATAGTGGGTACAGTAGGAGGTAGAGGAGCGCCACCTAGTGGACAGACCAACTGGAGTAATAGAGATCCAAGGGAAGAATCAGGAAGGGAGCTAAAGAGGTTCAGGAGGTCAGTAAGAAGTGCAGGGAGGACTGAAACAGCAGAGAAGGGGGTAGAGAGAAAGGGGAGAACTAGGAGTGCAATCAGTAAAGCAGAGAGGGTAGTGGCTGCCGGCTAGTCTGGCAGCGAAGCGTACTGCGACCTAGTAGTACCAACTAATGAATAGTGCAGAGTTACAACAGTACACATACTTTCTTGGAATCTTGTGGCGGGAGGACTCACGGAACAGAAGGCCTTAAATTTTCAGGTTAAAAGTTCGTTGGAGTAGGCTCTCGGTTAGACAGTACAGGAGGTTAAATTCAGCAGATTAGGGCAGGGTGGGCAGGGGCCCAAACAAGATGGAAACAACCATACCTCCAGGAACGTGGGTTTGAGCAGAAAGCTGTCTGTCCTACTGATAGTGCAAAGGCTTTATCACTGAACAGCAAATAAATGGTTTTGCCCTTTCTCCACTGCTGTGTGACCATTGAGTTGGTAGATATAAGTTACGGGTGTGTGAGGGTCTCCCCCCACAAACACGCAAATGGGTGCAGGGGGGCCTGCCCCCTTGCAAAAAAAAAAAGAAAAGTCCCAGTTGCTGAAAGTGGCTTTCAGCGATTTTGTTTTTGCTACTTTGTCCATTCGACAAATAGCAAACCATAAATAATCATGAATCCCCCCCAGGATGGGTGTGCTCATCCACCCTACTTGAACAGTCAAGCATTCCAACTCATTTGTTGAACTCAGGTGGCCTGGGCTAAAGTCAAGGCTTTATCATTCTATGTCACTGGAGCAAAGTTTTACATTTGTAAATCAGAACCAAAATAAGTACAACAAAAAAAAAAAAAACTGCAATATTCAATGTATGCATTTTAAAACATTCTGCTGACAGTATCAGTTTCCTTTCAGTAAAATCTCATCATGATAATGTCTAGTTTGCCAATAAATGTACATTTAGCTGTGTTTAAACCAGATGTCAATAAAGTGATACAATGCAGAGCCAAAAATAATACAGAACTAAAAGGCACTTACTTGTCTATCAGTGCTTTGACTTTCAGCTGATAGTTTAGCTCCGGCAATCGAACAAGCAGTCTAAATAAGCAAAAAAATGAATATTACCAAGTCAGCCATTTTCAATAATGACAGTTGAGAGCTTGGCTCATTCAGTATTTCAAATTGCAAATATTCACAATGTTTACTTGTGCATTTATTTAAATTTTTAACTAGCTTTCTTAACAGTGTGGGTAAATATAATCACGTGGCTGAAATGAAAACACTGCAAAACATTAATGGTATTCCTATTAGAAGGTCAGTAGCGCCATATATATAAGATGCACAGGACCATTACAACATTTGGGTACAAGGATAAATCAATGCAACCCCAAAATTTTCAACACTTGAACAAAATATATAAAATCATCTTTACTGATTAAAAACAAAAGGTTACAAAACAGGTTTTGCTATGTCAGTACTTCAAGAAATACACATTAAAAACATTTACTCTCCTTTTATATGTAAAACAAAGCATTACATGATCAATTTCCAACATTATAAGCAAAAAATTAAAACATATATATTTTAAAACATTAATTAGGACTAAATGAAGCACCAGTTTTTATAATCCACATTGCTTCTTTTCCATCCAAGAGAGAACAAATTATTTACTCGTCTTTAAGGTTAAATCACACTCAGTCGATGCCAATGAATATAAAGGTTGCATCAGAGTTTCTCTGTGTGTGTCTATACAATTCACTGTTGCTTTTCTTACATTGTACGTCACTCATGCGCATTTATCCTTTGCCTAAAAGGATGTGTAGTCTTGTCCAGTGTAAATGCATCACAAATGCACTCACCTAAATAAATTATATACTTGGCATTACATGAGACCAAAGAATTAATTTAATAAGAAAAAAAGGGAATTCTTGTTGGTGAGAGATTTGAGTACCAGAGAGCAATTTTTACATGCTCCATAACTTTTACTACCCTGTAGTTCACAAATATTTCTTTTAACTACTATAGGACTGCTTTTTGGTTAAAGGACTCTAAAACTGTTTTCTGACTTATAATGGGAAAAATACTGTAACAATTATTTATGCCTCCAATAGCCAAACTTGCATGCCCTATCCAAATTCTTATCTAATTTGAAAGTAGAATATGTTAATACTTCTGTATACTCTCCTTAATACAAAAAGTGTTTGAATCAAATGTTGTCACAAAACAAAGGATCACTGCCTACATTTTCTTTCAACCTATGTGACAATAAAATGGATCCTTTCCATTTTTGTCACTTCATTCTCTGCATTATCTAGCTCCTTCATGGGATAATCCCTATGTTCAAAATTAGAGTTGTGTAAGATGCGCTTACCATAACAGTAGATGCTTGAATTTCACACTGTTGCAGTAGCCTTTTCTACATGAGTTGTATCCTTACTAAGATACAACCAATGGGCCAGTTTCACAAAGATCTGGCTCCCTCCCACACCTATACTCTTACTAACTAGCTAGCCCTTTGAAGGGAAATCAGTACTTAAGAGTGTAGACATTTTCAAGACTTTTTCCCATACAGAGAGAAGAGCTTATTTATCCTTAACCTACAAAGCATATAGGCAATAACACATAACGTTATATCCCAACAACTAACTACATACAGAAGTAGGGGAGGAAGGGTGGCTGCTGCTTGTGCATAACTGAGGAATTCAAACATCTATAGTCATGAAGTGCAACTTACACAACTGTAATATAGTCATCATTCTCAGTACTGCAGTAACATTTGGCTACATGGATTGATTACCAAAGTCTATTCAACCTGAAAGGAGGAAGGATAAGGATCTTGGAGCCCCTGAAGAATGGCCCTAGCAAAGCTAGACCTGGACCTAGAAAAGGAATCCAGTTTATAATGCTTCTAGAGTCCACCGCTTTCCAGTATACCATTATTGCAGCCACGGCTCTAGCAGAATGTGCCTTGATACTGCCTAAAATAGGTTTGCCATGGTGTTAAAAACAAAAAGCAATAGCTCAGGATAATCATCTTGAAACAGTCTGTTTTTACATAGGTTGCCCTTTCTTTGTCCCATCATAAGAAATAAACAAATGATCTGCTTTTCTAAAAGACACAGTTATGTTAAGATAGTACCAGAGTTGCCAGTGCATACCCAGAGTATGGTCAGTCCTTTCTCCCTGAATCTGAGTATCTGGATAAAACACTGGGAAACTTATGGCCAGATTCAAAATAAACTTTGAGACAACTCTGGACATAAATAATATGGACAACCAAACAGAGTTCAATTACCATAAGACCTTGCAAATACATTTCTTGCATATTTTACACGAATAGGAAGTACAGTCTTCCATGTGAATAGCCTTAAATCAGCCTGATGAGCCAGTTCAAAGGCAGACATAGTCAACTTTTCCAGCACAAAGTTAAGATCCCAAGAAGAAGCCATCTGTTTTCTAGGTGGCCCAAGATAAAAAAAAATCCTTTCCGAAACTGTTTTACCATAATCGAAGATGAAAGAACAGGATCTATGTACAGGCAGACTGAAACAGCCACTAGATAAACCCTGATAGAGGAACAGGAAAAGTCAGAGGAAAGTAGCTCACACAAATATCAAAGAACCAGTGGTACATAATCCTTGATAGGGCCCTGGTTATTGGCTAGGCACCAACTAGAAAGTCTTTTCCATTTGCCAACATAAGATTTCCAAGTATCAGGCTTTCTTACCTCCTATAGTACCTGATGCATGTCTACGTGAAACAGGTGCCTAAATGGTATCAAAACTGAATCATCCAGGCAGATAAAGTTGTTTGCTACTGGGTGTACCAAACTCCCCTTGCCATGTCCTCTCTTCCGTGAATTGGTCCAGTCTGGGTGGAAGCTTGTAGTAATTACCCTTGGCCTATTCCATAAGAAGGGAGAGTCAATGCTGCCTGGGCCAAAAGGGAGTCATCACAATGACCTTTGGAAAGTCATTCTAAATCTTCAGAACTGCCCTAGAAATAAGTGGAAATGCATAAAGGAACATCTCCGACCATGGGAATGAGAATGAATTTGTTTTCCAGGTGTGACTGCATGGAGTCCTAGTGCAGAATTTACTTAGTTGTCTGTTCAGAAAGGAGTCAAACAAATCTATCTGATGTGTTCCCCACAAATGGATCGATTCTGGGAAGATGCCTTAGTTCAATTTCCATTACTGAGGATCAGTTCTGGTCCTGCTCAGCTTGTCTGCTACTATATTTTGCTCTTATAGAATATAAGAAGCTTGGAGGGCTAAACAATGTTGAAGAGTTGCCTCTCAAGCCATCACAGCCAGTCAGCACAGAGAGTATGACCTCATCCCCCATTTGTTTATGTATCACATCACTGTGGTGTTGTCTGTAAACACCGCAGTGAAGGTCCTGGGGACAACAGGAGATGAAAAGATTTTTCTGGCACAGATCACAGCTAATATATTTTTGACATTTATGTCGGCTTGGCTTGGGAGTGCCTTCTGTGTGGAGTCTGCATGTCCTCCCCATGGTTGGGTAGTGTTCCAAAGACATGCGTGCGTAAATAGGCGTGCCTTAGTTGAAGGTTGGGCGTTGAGCTGGCCACTCGGCGTTTCGCAAAAATCTACTGCCAATCATTAGCGGACTGGAGTTCTGCTGTGGCGACTCTTTACCGGGAAAAAGCCGAAAGACAAACAACAACATGTGCTTTGGTCTGTCTAAACGTTCCACAGACCTAACAACTTTAGCCCCATAGAAACATCTTCTCAAGCAAAATTTGAGGCATCTGTAGTTACAGATCAACTTGGGACAGCAGGAGAAAAGAGAAGACATAGAGTTAGCCATTTGCTGTCTCTACTAGTGAAGTTAATTTCTGACAAAACTCAAAATTGGAATCTGACATTTTTAAAAGCAACTGAATTTTCCTTGTGTAGTGGTAAGCAGCAGTGGTGCAGCGGTAGTGTTGTTGCCTCACAGCAAGAGGTTCTCCCATTCGATTTTCAGCTAGAGCGCCTTCTGTGTGGAGTCTGCATGTCCTCCCCACAGTCTATTGGCATTCGAAAGACATGCGTAGAATGGGCGTGCCTTTGCTGAAGGTTGGGCGTCGATCTGGCACCTCGGCACCCGTAAAAAAATCTACTGCCAATCATTAGCGGACTGGAGTTCCTCTGTGGCGACCCCTAACCGGGAAAAGCAGAAAGAAGAAGTCTGTTGAGAAGAATCTTGAGAATCACAGAAGCCATGAACCCTAAGATCCTGAGATATTCTCTTGCCAATGTCTAACTGATTGGAGAAACTCAGGATACTTTCCAGATAAAAATCCACCTTTTCACAGGTGAGAAATGCCTTTTGCTGAGAAGTGTCTAGAAGGCAGACCAGAAACACAATCCTGTGTGACAGAGCCAAGGAGGATTTGTGAACACTAATATGGAACCCCAGACTGGTAAGGGGGGAAGAAACTCATGCTAAGGACTTCTGACCTCTGGGAAAAGGTTCCACAAAAGCAAGTCATCTAAATAAGGAAACATGTCTGCCTTACAGTCTGCAATAAGCTATCATGTGGCTATGGGGATGTAATGATAAAGATAGTTCAGATCTAATGTTACCATAAAACACAAGAGCAGGATGAAAGGTAACAGATTCTGAAGGGTCAACATTTTGAATCTTGGTATGTTCACAAAGAGGGTGAGAGAGGAAAGATCTAGACCTGGTCTCAGTGAAAATTCTTTCTTCCTTTGGAAAAAGAAATATTCTCGAGTAAAAGTCTTTTTGGTTCAGGGAGTGGGGAGGAATTCCCCCAGTAGGCGGTATATGTATCCAGTGCCAGCTGTAAGTCTCCTGAACCAGATTTATCACTCAAGAGTCTGATACAATCTGGAGCCAAAGCAAAACACTAAGAGCCAATTTCTCATACTGACTCAGAGAAACAGAGGAAAAATGGGAAGGGGGACTGCTGGAATAGTTACTCTGACAGATTAGAATGTCCCTTTGTTGTTTTCCTCCTGCCATATCTTATTTTTGAAAACAGCTTTAGTAAATCATCAATTAACACAAGACACACATACATTTTTTAAACAAGAAACATTATTGAATTATCACTTATAACATAGACAATCATATATTTATATATATGAAAACAAACCATATTGACATTTTCATTTGCAAACATTATACATCTCTTATGATCTTCTATACAGTCATTTTCAGTCAAAATTACACAGCTCATTCCATTTCTGCCTTCCTTAAACTCCATTCCTTCTTCAAAACATTATTCTGCATGTACTGTTCCCACAATTCACATTTTTTTCTATGTAATTTGCTCAAACCATTTTCTTAAATATACCATTTCCAGCTTTTTTATCTCTGTTACTGTATTCACTTATAGTACAGTGGATTTAGACTTAGATTTCCATTTTCTAGTAATTGTTTACTGGCAGCCACCAGAATTAAACTCAACAAGGCCTTACTATGTCTAGGCTATTTAATTTCAATTCTGTAACACAGCTCAAAAAATAATTTCCTTACTTACACCAATTTGCTCACCCAGTATTTCTCACAGAGTAGTCTGCAGGAAAGGTGTGCAAATTGGTGTGACTAAGGAAATTATTTTTGAGCTGTGATGCAGAACTGGAGGTGTAGACATAGTAGGGCCTTGCTGCGTTTAATTCTGATGGCTGCCAAAATAATTAATTACTAGAAAATGGAAAACAAAGTCTAAACCAACCATACTAGAAGTAGTGAATATAGTAACAAAGATAAAAGAACTGAATGTGGGACCTTTAGAAAAGAGTCAGAGTAAATTATATAGATACAAATAGGAATTGTGGGAACAATACATGCGGAATAATGTTTGGAGGAACATTGAAGTTTAAGGGAAGGTAGGGACTGAATGAGCTATGTAATGTTTGACAGACAGTGACTGTATAGAAGATTATATGTGAGGAACAGTGTTTGCAAATTACTGTATGATTGCCTATGTCATAATTATAATTTAATAAAGATGTTTCTATGCAATAAAAGAAAGTCATATGGAACAAAGGATAATTTGTTGCTGAATAGTCATAATGGAGAACTGTAAAAAGGGGAAGAATCTAAGTATGGCATGGACTAAAAAAAAACATTTGATAGCATCCCACATTCATGGATATAAAAGTGCTTAAAAATGTGCAAGATACATCCTACACTGATCAGCTACATTACAGTAACCATAAAACACTGGCAGACCACTTTGCAATTAAGCCACGATAAAGGTCAAATTATTATTCCAAAGACATGCATCTGGAGCATTTCTCCCCGGGCCTCAGCTGAAAACAGGCTCTGTGGAACCTAGTCGGACTTTCCCGGTCAACAAATGATAAATAAATAAATAAATAAAATAAAATAAAATTGTTTCAGGGATAAAAATCTAAAGGGGGATATTTCAGGGTGACTCCCTGTCACCTCTGTTATTCTGTTTTGCCCTTAACCCATTAAGCTCTCTACTTCACAGATTAAGTCATGGCTATAACTTAGCTCCTAGAAAACAACAAAGTGTAAAAACTTATCATCTTCACTTTGTCAATGATTTAAAATTGTATACCTCATCAGAAGAGGAACTGAAAGCACAACTGCAAGTTGTCAAAACTTCTTCAGATGATATAAGAATATCATTGGTCTTGATAAGTGTACAAAAGCAACCTTTAAAGCAGGAAAACTGTGGCAACAAGAAAACAAAGGTTTGGGACAAGAATGTGATATAAAAGAACTTGAGCAAGAGGGGGTGTATAAATATTTGTCAATTGATGAAGGATCAACAATAAAACATGACCAAATGCAAATAAAACTTAGTAAGGAATATTTTAGAAGACTTAAATTAATCCTGAAAACAACACTGACATCTAGGAACAAAATTCAATCTACAAACCAATTTGCTCTTCCTGTCCTAACTTACAGTTTTGGAGTGATTGACTGGCCCCAAAAATGCTGGACAGATTAGACAGGAAAACAAGAAGGATGCTTCATGCTCACCAAATGATTTATAAAAATCAGTGCATACCAAGATTATATATTTCCCGTTCTGGAGGAGGTATGGGCCTCCTTGAAATCGATTACATGTATAGATCTGCAATTGTGGGACTGCACACATATCCGCTGACCTCACAGGACCCAAACATAATGAAACTTTTGAAACATGAGGAGAAAAAATCTAAGATGACCTCCCTGCTTAGTCTAACAGAAGCATATCGCTATCAAGCAGGAATGGAAATCAAACCAGAAACAGATAAAAATCACGCGGCGACTGAATGTGCCAAAAAAACAAAAGAAAGAATATAAGGTGAAGGATCAAATGAGAAGGCAAGAAATGTGGAAAATGCATAAATATAGTTGCAAGTATAGAAAACTTCTGGAAGAACTTCGTATTGATCAGGATCGAATGCAGGAATGGTTAAGGAGAGGAGAATTCAAACCAAAAGATGAAAGGTTAATACTGGTGACCCAAGATAGTGGACTGCACACACACTGGTTTACGAAGTCCACTGAACATGTGGGAGAAACAGATAAATGTAGGTTTTGTAAAACAGAATTGGAAACAGCCGCATACCTTGTTGTTGGTTATGACATACTAATGGCTGAAGAGCTGTATACTGAAAGGCATAATAATGTGGCAAGACTGTTGCACTGGTGATTGTGTAAACATTATGGTACTAAAGTAGCTGAAAAACACTAGAAACATTAGCCACAAAGCATCACAGAAAATGATAAAGTTTACATCACATGGGATCACCCATTATCAACAGTTCAAAAGACAGATGAGAGAAAACCAGATATAGTGGTCCATGAAAAGAAAACAAAAGTAGCATTGATCATTGAAATTGCTACACCCAGTGACTACAGTGTCTTGCGTACAGACAGATACAAAGTCATAAAATATCAGGACGTAGGCAGAAACAAGAGCAATTTAGAAGAAACATATCCAGACAGTTCCAATAGTAGTAGGAGTAATGGGTCTTACAAAACAGAATCTACAATTGTATTTAGATATGTTACCAATACATGTAAATCCATACGAATTGCAGGAGGAGTTATTACTGTGCACATTATGGGTGCTGCGAGGAGCACTTCTGGCTTATATCAAAGACTGAAACAATACTACTTTCATGAACTTTAATAATGCTTTGACTTAGAAATGGGGTCCATTCCCATCTTGGTAACAGAAACCCAAAAGACTTGGAGAAATTAAAAAAAAATGTTTCTTGTTAAAAAAAAAAAAAAAAGAGTACTTTCCAGGGATTTTTTAAAGTCTTCTGACTCCTTGAACTCCCAAAAATATGTTCCCAGTTACCTCTTTCTTCCCATCACACCTCCAACATTTGCAATCTACCCGAGGAAAAATATTTGGAGTCTGATTGAGGTGTAACAATACCTATGTAAACACTTCCAGGCAAAATGCCTCAATCTTCTAGACTTTGTTGCATATTTGGGAGCCATACATACATCCTCCTATTGTTTCTTTGTGAATTACTTATCTAATCTCTCTTCCCAGTCCTTTCCAACCTTGTGTGATTGATTCCTAAAATTATCATGTAACATTTTGTACGGCCTTCTAATTATCCATCTTGTAACAGCTGCTTCTGTTGTAGATTCTACTCAAACCTCTATCAGTGTAAGTCTTTCATGTGGGAGCCCCCCCCCCCCATTTCTTTTTCTTTGTCTGTACTCTGATATCAGTCCTTATAGGGAAGACAATCTCTTTCATGTAGGAGCCCCTTATTTCTTTTTTTTTGTCTATACTTTGTTATCAATCCTTGGTAAGGAAGACAATCTCTACCCTGCAGTCCAAATTAATTCTTGGCCTCTTCCCATTCTATTACCTTTCCCCCTCTAATTATTTGCTCCCAATACCTAGGTTCCTTTGCCAGCTTTCTCCAGTAAATTCCATCCCCCTCTTGCCTATTTCTCCATCCCAGGTTGGCTTAATTCTTAGAATACTTTCTGCTTCTTTATGAATATAATATTCTGCATGGTTATTGTTTATTCTCCTTTCTCTGCATCCGAAATACCAGTCTCTCCTTATTTCTTGAGCTTCTCCCTTATATCATCATAATCTCTTTCCACCTTGAATTATACCTTCCTGCTTGTGCTATGTCTAGGAGTCTTAACAGTGTAGCTCTGAAATTCCCCTTCAAGTTAGGTAATCCCAAACCACCTTGTTTTATCGGAAGGATCAACTTATCCCACTTGATTCTTGCGCTCTTCAACTCCCAGTTAAAACCCTTTAACTCTATTAATTGCTATCCACAACTTCTCTGGTTGATAAAAATACACCTGACCTGTGTATAAAACTAAAGGGACTAAATACATTTCCACTGCTTGTATCTTCCTATCCATATCCATACAATAGAGCTTCCAATTATTCAGTTTTTGTATTCTCATTTGTTTAGTATCTTCCCCCATAGCCTTACCTGCGATAACAGAAGCCTTTTTAATCCACAGTCCTAAGTACTCCATTTTATCATGTGCCCATAATTATGGGTATTGCTGAACCAATTTGTGTGTGGCTACATAGTTTATAAGTATTGCCTTTATTTTGTCTTCATTAATTTTGTATCCTGAAAAGACATGAAACTGTCTCAGAAAGTTCCACAACACTAAAATGTCCCTTTCTGATTTTATAATGTACAAAATAGTATCACCAGGAAATAAAGCTAAATTTTCTTGATTACCATACCAATTGTATTCTTGAATTTCTGAGCCATTATTTTCTTTGCCAACTGTTCTAAATATAACACAAATAACAAAGGGGAAAGAGGACACCCCTGCCTGGTTTCTCTGTTCAAACAGAACGTATCATATAGGAACCCCCACACACTAATTTTTTGCTTCCTATCCCTCGTATATCTGCCCAGTTACCCTTATTATTGTGTCAGGGAATTCAATTGTTTCCATTACCCTACTCATAAAATCCTCGCTTGCGCTGTCAAATGCTTTCTCTGCACCAAAACCAACCAACAACAGCTGAAGGATTTTATCTGGGAGGGGAAGATGGCAAGAGTCAAGTGGGATAAGTTGATTCTTCCTGTTGAACAAGGCAGTTTGGGATTACCCAATTTGAAAGCTCCTATACATAGCAAAAGCAGACACCTATAATTCAAAGTGGAAAGGGTTGATGCTGAAACAGGAGGAAGTACAAGAAAAAAAGGACACTGTGATTTTGGATGCAGATCCTTATGGAAAACAGCAATAACCATGCAGAATATTATATTCTTCTTCAAAACCTTACTCCATTCCCACTTGTTCTCTAATAGGAAGTGCAACTGCACTTTCCCCATCTAGCCTTCTACTCTCTGCACTAATTGTATTTCCATACTACTCCTTCTTCCAACAACTTTGTTCCATGATTCTACTTATCTCTTACTGCTGCCTTGTGTATATAATGTAAATATTGTAAATAGTTTGCACTCCCTTTTATCCCCCTCCCTAACATTTACGCTTGGTCTTCCACTCTGCCCCAACAAGACTCAAATTCTATATAACCTTATTAACCAGCAATGTTAATCTATGACCCATATGCTATGTAACCACTGTACCTCATACTGTCTCTGGTCTTCCACTCTGCCCTAACAAGACTCAAATTCTATATAACCTTAATAACCTACCATGTTAATATATGACTCATATGCTATGTAACCATTGTACCTCATACTGTCTCTGTATCACAATGTTACCTGTATTCATAAAACCTAATGTTTTCTGTTCTATCTTAATGTACCCATATCTTTGAATCTTAACTTTAATTTTACCTGTTTTTTTAACTTTACTATGTAATGTGGAGCTTTTCTCCCCGGGCCTCCACTGAAAATGGGCTCCTGAGCCCAGTGGACCTCCCCGGTTATCAAACTGAAATAAATAAATAAATAAATATTCATATAGTAGCAGAAAATATTCCAAGAACTAAACCAACATGGGAATGCAGACAAGAGATTCTGCTGATATGGATGACTGCAATTAGGGATACAGACAATAGGCAAGAGCGGGCTGGAATTTATTGGAGAAAACTGGAAAAAGAACCAATGCATTAGGAGAAAATAATTAGAGAGGAAAAGGTAACAAAATGGGAAGAGTCCAAGAATTTATTTGGACTGCAGGATAGACATTACCTTCCCTATCAAGGACTGGTATCAGAGTATAAGCAAAGACAAAGAAACAGTGGTGTCCTAAAGAAAAGACCAGCAGTGGTAGAGTTTTTTTGTAGAATGGAGAGTGGAAGCTGTTATTAAAAAAAGAATAATCAGCAGAGCATACAAAATACTGCATGATGACTATAAGAATCAATCAGAGGAGGTGCGAAGTGCTTACACAGGTATTTTTATACTCCAAGTAGACTCCAAAGAATATTTCTTCAGACAGACAGCAAATGTTGGAGATATGATGGAAAAAAAAGACGTAGTGGGAAACATATTTTCTGGGAGTGTAATGAGTTGGCAGACTTTAAAGATTCCCTGTAGGTGCTCTGCCAGAGATCCTAGTTGATCAAATTGGTGTTAACTAAGGAAATGATTTTTTGAGCTATGATACAGAAGTGGGATTGCCCACACATAGTAAGCCTGGGTCTATATCATAAAGACGAACGTTTACTTACCTGAAAGCCTAAACGTCGACCAGTTTTCATTGAACCGGGAAATCATTGATAGTCCAGAAGCATGAAAGCGGAAATGTCGAATTGTCATGGTTGGCTCTTCTGCGGTATAGCTCTGTAAGATAAGTGTGCGATAGTTACGGACCATAGGGTTAGGGTGCTGGTTAAGGTAAGTGCATAGATGGTAATGTATGTTAGATTTAGTGTAGGGTTAGAAGTAGGGTTTTGTTAGGTGTATGTGTGTGGATAATTTAGTTTGTTTGGGTTTAGCTTTTTAAGGTAAGTGTGCTATAGTTACGGACCTTAGGGTTACGGTGCGGGTTAAGTTAAGTGCATACATGGTGGTATATGTAATTTTTAGTGTAGGCTTTTGGTTAGTGTATGTATGTGGTTTATTTAGTTTGTTTGTGTAGGTAGTATGTAGTGGGCGGTGGAATGGGACAAGTATGACAGTTCGACTTTTTAAATTTCGCGGGTTAGGGCAATCGGTGTATATGTGGTTTGCGAAATATGTGTCCACGTTTAGGTATTCGGGTAAGTAAACTTTCGTCTTTATAATATTGACTCGTAAAGCCTCTAAGTCTAATTATGGTGGCCGGCAAAACAGCAATTACTAGAAAATGGAAATCAAAGTCTAGACCAACTTTACTAGAAGTAGTAAATATAGTAACAGATCAAACAACTGGAACTGGGATCTTTAGAAAAGGGAAGGAGCAAACTACATAGGAAAAATGGGAATTGTGGGAACAATATATGCAGAGAAGGAACAAGGTTTAACAGGTAGGATTTGAATGAGCCCTATAATGCTTAACTGACAATGGCTGGATAGATTATAAGTGATATATAATGTTTGCAACTACAGTTGTTTCCATGGTGTCTGTGATGTATAATGTTTGCAACTAAAGTGGTGTAATTGTGTTTGTTTTTCATTTATATAAATAAAAGATTGCCTATGTCATATGTGATAATTTAGTACAAATGTTTATTAAAAAAGAAAAATAATCAAAATGGGCCAATATGAAGTTGGATCTGATGGGTCTTTGCCATCTTTAGGTATTACAACCAACACAGCTTTCTTCCAGGATGTTGATGCTTTTGCATCCTTTTAAAACATTATTAAACAAAACCTTCCAGGTCTTTATCACTTTCTTTCCTCTTAGTTTCCAAACTTCTACAGGAATACCATCTATTCCTGGAGACTTTCCTGTAGACTTGTTATACATCACCATTTTTATCTCATCACCTCCCCCTATCCTAACTGTTAGTAATTCAGCCTCATCTACCTCTAACCTTGGCATATTTAATCCTTCTACAAATATTTCCATTTGTATCTTTTCTTGATTTTCATATTTCTCTGCTTTATACAGACTCTCATAGAATTTCCGAAATATTTCTAATACCTCTACAGGATCTTGTTACCTTCCTTGTTTTTGGCTCCTTATGTTTGTCTACAGCCCTTTCTACTTTCTGTTGTCTGAGTCATTGTGCTAAAAATTTGTGTGCTCTAGTGTTATCAAAAAAACAGTTGCTTAACAGCAATCTTTCCAAATTTATGCATATTATCAAGATAATCCCTTATTTTCTGTCTAGCATTCTTTAGCTGATCCTATTCTTGTTCTGTGAGATTCCCCATATTCTGCAATACATTAACATTTGTCAGTCCCTCTAAATACTTCTTAATCATAGCATCTTTCTTTTATTTCCACCCTATTTTTAAACCCCACTAATTTTATGCCATTTCCTAGCTACATTTTCAGAACAAATTTCTATCCTCTCTAACAACTTCTGAATAATCTTCACTACCCATTCTTTAAATTCCTCTCTTTTCAACAGTAGCTGGGAAAGCGCCAATGTCTCATTTTTATTTCATTACCCTGTGCTTGTATTTTAGCTATTATTGGCACATGATCTGAAATAGCTATTTGGTGACTATCAAGACTTTCAATGAAATGCACGTTTCTGTGAAGTGCAAATTCTATCTAGCCTAACCCAGTTTTTATATCTTGGGGAATAATATGTAAAGTCACTCCGAACTCATGTTATTGAATTCAAATCTTCCAAGCCAAGGTTAGAAGTAGATGAGGCTCAATTACTAGCAGTTAAGATAGGAGGAGATGAGATAAAAATTGTGATGTATAACCAATCTACAGGAAAGAACCCAGGAATAAATGGTACTCTTGTGGAAGTTTGGAAACTAGGAGAGAAAAGACTGATAAAGAACTGGAAGGTTTTGTTTAACATTATTTTAAGAGGAGGAAAACTACCAACATCCTGGAAGAAAGCAATGGTAGCTGTAATACCTAAAGAAGGTAAAGATCCATTAGACCCAGCTTCACACAGGACCATTTAAATACTAAACCATGATTATAAAGTGTTCACGTCTATAATGGCTAAAAAATGACAAAAGTAATGCCAAAATTAATAGATATGGATCAATGTGGTTTTGTGGAGGGCAGACAAACATTTGATAACATTAACAGAACACTGATGATCCTGATGGAAGCAGAATGTAAGAAGATACCATTGTTGTTGGTGTGTCCTATGCTGAGAAAGCATTTGGCAGAGTAAGCTGGGACTTTATGAGCAAGACAATGGAAGCATTTGCATTTACTGAAAACAGTCAGGTTGATTAGGAGGATATATGAGAGATCGGAGGTGAAAATTAAAGTGGATAGAGTCCTGTCTGATAATTGCTGCTTGAGGAGAGGAACCAGGCAGGGGTGTCCTCTTTCCCCTTTGTTATTTGCATTATATTTAGAACCACTGGCAAAGAAAATAAGGGACTCAGAAATATAGGGATATAATTGGTATGGTAGTCAAGAAAAGCTGGCTTTATTTGTAGATTATGTTATTTTTTACCTGACAAATCAGAAAGAGGCATTACATTTTTGTGGAACATTGAGACAGTTTCAGATCTTTTCAGGATACAAAATTAATGAAGCTAAAACAAAGGCAATAGTGGTAAATTATGTACTCACACAGGAACTGTTTCAGCAATATCTGTATTTATGGAGACATGATAAAATAAAATATTTAGGAGTATGGATTAAAAATAATGCTGGTGTAGCAGCTAAGGATATGTGGGAAGATGAAACAAGAGATAATACAACTGAGAAAATTGAAGTGTTTTTATATGGATATGGACAGTAAGATACAAGCAGTTAAAATGATTTTAGTCCCTTTAGTCTTATACACAGGTCAGGCATATTTTTATCAACCAGAGGAGAAGTTGTGTATAGCAATTAATAAAGGGCTGAAGGACTTTATCACGGAGGGGAAGACAGCAAGAGTCAAGTAGGATAAGCTGATTCTTCCAGTAGAACAGGGCAGATGGGGGTTACCCAATCTGAAGGGGTATTTCAAAGCTACAGAGTTAAGACTCCTATTCATAGCTAAAGCAGAAAACTATAATTGAAAGTGGAAAGAGATGATGTTGAAACAGGGAGTAAACTCAAGAAACAAGGGAGACTGGGATTTTAGATGCAGGCCTTTAAGGAGAACAATAATAATGATCATACAGATTATTATATCCATAAAGTAGCACAGAGTGTTCTAAGAACTAAGCCGACTTGGGAATGAGAAAGGAGATTCTGCCAATAGGAATGACTGCAATTAGGGATATGGACAATAGGCAAGAGGGGTCTGGAATTCATTGGAGAGAACTGGCAAAGGAACCAAGGTACTGGGAGCAAATAACTAGAGAGGGAAAGGTAACAGAATGGGAAGAGGCCAAGAATTTATTTGGACTGCACGTTAGAGATTGCCTTCCCTATCAAGGATTGATATCAGAGTATAGGCAAAAAGAAAGAAATGGGGGAGGGGGTCCTAAACAACAGACCAGCATTGGTAGAACTTTTAGTAGAATCTAGAACAGAAGCTGCCATTAAAAAAGGAATAATTAGTACAGCAAATAAAACATTACTTGATAACTATAAGAATCAATCAGAGAAGGTTAGAAAGGACTGGGAAGAAAGACTGGATAAGCAATTCACAAAAACAATGGAAGGATATATGTATGTCTCCCAAATATGCAACAAAATCTACAAGGTTTAGGCTTTTTGCTTGGAAATGTTTACATAGATATCTTTATACTCCAAGTAGACTCCAGATAATTTTTCCTCAGGTAGACAGCAAATGTTGGAGGTGTGACAGGGAAGAAAGAGGTACTTGGGAACACATTTTCTGGGAATGCGGAGGGTTGGCAGACTTTAAGGATTCCCTGTGGGATGCAGTGTCAGAGATGCTTGGTGGTTGGATTGGTGTGATGAGGGAGATAATTTTTCTGAGCTATGATACAGAATCAGAATTGCCTAGACATGGTAAGGCCTTGCTGTGTCTAATTATGGTGGCTGCCAAAAACGCAATTACAAGAAAATTGAAATCAAAATCTAAACCAACTATATTTGTAGTAATGAATACAGTAAGAGAGATAAAACAACTGGAATTGAGATCTTTAGAAAAGGGTAAAAATGGGAATTGTGGAAACAATACATACAGTGGCGGAATGAGGTTTAAAAGCAGGCAGGACTTAAATGAACTATATAACATTTGACTGAAAATGGCTGGGTAGATTATAAGTGATATATAATGTTTGCAACTGGGAGTATGTCAGTATGGTTTGTGATATAAAATGCTTGCAACTTGGATTGTGTTGGTGTGGTTCATTTTCATTTACATAGATGTATGATTAATTATGTCATAAGTGATGGTTTAATAAAGATGTTTCTTATTTAAAAAAAGGGTCAGGAACTGAATAATTTCTGTAATGCTGCTTAGGTTATATGATACATAGCAATATATGTGAAGTATAATATATGTTAATTTAGTACAAATTGATTACTTTTGTACAAATGTAAATTTGCCTATGTCACAAGTGAAAATTCAATAAAGATTCAATAAAGATGTTAAAACAAAAAGAAACATAACCATAGGGTCTGGATGGAGAGATGATAAAATCAACAAGCAGGGTAGAGTAATTTTGCTAGAAATGAAGTCATCCTCAAGTCTTGGTGAGTACCTTAATGAGGTGAACCTTGGTTTTACAAAAATCTCACCAAGACTACTTTGATATATAGACTATATTTTATATAGCATACACCATGGACAGACATAGTTTAAAAACTAAAAAAAAGACAGCTGGGTGCTCAAGTCCCAGGAATAAAAAGTGCCTAATGTTGTTATGCACATGGATGGGCACTAAGATTGGAAAAATGACAGTGTAGAATCTTCAAGACATAGAACAATTCCTACAATGGGTTTTTAGCCAGGCTCAGGGGAAGGATGGCCCCTGTGCTGTACAAGGAAGCAGTAGTCCACAAAAAACACAAAACTAACAGGTCAAAAAAGAACCATAAAGAAACCATAAAGATGACAGACTAGACTATTGAGGACTACTGGAAAAAGAAGAGACTGAGGAAGTGTCAAAACATAAACAAAACCTACAAATTTTTGAAAGGTATAAAAAAGAAACATGGACATGGGGAAAGACAGAGAGATCAGATATGGTGCAATATTTACACAAAGGAGAAAACCAAGCTAACCAATACAAGAAAAACAGCTCCTAAGGCTTTTGAAGAGAAATACAGGCAAATGCAACCAAATATGGAAAATTTCACAATACAAAAAATAAGATCACAAAGAGGAAATGCAGAAGAGAATATCAGTAAAGCAGAAGTTAACAAACAGAAGCTGAAGTTATGGAACACATGCAAAGTGAAAGATTTGTTTTGGAAAGTCTAACACTGGTTATGTCACAGGATGATGGAACAATAAGTCTCAATTTAAGGAGAAGCAGGTGGAGCGGGAGACATCTGAAGAAGAAATATGGACATGGGAGAGAAAAATAGATCTAATATGGTATAATGTTAATGCAAATGTAAAAGCAAAACTAATCAATAAAAAAAGCAGCACCAAATAAAGATAATTGAAAAAATACAGACGAAAGCATCCAGATATGGAAAATTTTACAATATAAAAAATAAGAAAACAAAGGGGAAAGGGAGAAAACAGGATTAGTAATGGAAAGGTTAAAGAAACATACTAAAATTATGGATTACCTCAAAGTGAAGGATTTTGTGTAGAAATTCCAAATCTGGTAACATCAGAGCATGATGGAACACTGAATCCCCAAATTAAGGCGAAACAGGTAGAACAGGAAACATCTGAGCAGTTGCCACATGAAGATACTCTGGTGTCTTCAGAAGGAAACCAAAGTTCAGCTGGAGTTGCACAACAAGGGAAGAAACAGGAAACTGTGGCAACTTTGACACAGTCAATATTGTGGAGTAATTGGCCAGAAAAAGAAACAGATTATGCAGGATACAGCTGAAGAGAATATGTCACAGGAAGATGTTCTGGAATTTCTGTAGAATGCCCGCAGGAAACAGTGACTAAAGAATGTGCCCTTGGTTTAGAAGAAAATTATCCAAGGGAAGAGCTGCTTGATTTAATAGATATGGATTGACATATTAAGATAGATGAAAGAAATAGATTACAGAAGGTCAGTAAGACCCAAAATATTACAAGTCTGATAAAACAAATGAACACAGTAACTGAGACTATTAACAAAAATTAATAGGATATATATTACTGTGCAGTTACGTTAATAACAGATAAAATCTTAGCACAAAAATACAGGGCAATAAGGGAAAGGAATGGAAGAAATCAAATGCAGTCATGAAAGTTTCAAATGGAGAAAACTATAAAGCAATTAAGAAATGTCACTATTAGAAGAGTATAGAAGAGAGAATAGATCAATCAAAAATACTTAGAAAGACAGACGTGATAAAAGCAATGCATGGTATTCGAACAGACAATGAACTGTTGTGCAGTATTGCAAACAATAAAATAAAGATATCAGCAGAGGCAGAAAAACTTAGAAGATATGCACATAAATATAATGGAAAAATACAAAATTTTTACTGATGACCCAAAAAAGCTTTATAAAGAATGAGGGAAAAGAAATAGAAACACCACCAAAAAAGAAAAAAAGACACATTTTTGTAGAAATATTTATGAAAACCCTGTGGAACCCATAATAAAGATGCTGAATGGATAGAAGAAGTAAATGAAACAATAAAAAATTCAAAAGTACAGGATATGAAATGGAATGAAGTAACAGCCAGAGAAACTTAAATAAAATTAAGAAAAGCTCCTAACTAGCAAACCCCAGGCCCAAATGCAGTACCTAACTTCTGGCTAAAAGTACTAACATCTTTACACAAAGATTTAGCCCTGAGTATGAACTACTTATATATGTATCCCAACAGACACCAACCTGGTTAACAACAGGAAAAAAAGATACTCCTCCTTAAGAGTGAACCTGCAAGTCATGTTAAAAACTATAAACAAATAAACTGTCTTCTAACGATGCATAAATTATATACTGGAATTGATATCTACAGAGTTTATAGTTATTTACAAGAAAATTCAATCATGGCAAAAGAACAAAAGAGTAAGAAAAGGAAGTCATATAGAATAAAATATCATTTGCTGTTGAATAAAGTCATAATGAAGAATTGTAAAATGAGGAAAAGTTTGCATATATTACAAATCATGGCATAGATTACAAAAAAGCATTTGACAGCATTCCACATTCATAGATAAAGGAGTGCTTACAGATGTATAGGATACACCCTGCATTTATCAGTTATATTACAGTGACAAACCACTTTTCAGCTAAGCCATGATAAAGGACAAATTATTACCCAGGGATAAAAATTCAAAGGTGGATATTCCAGGGTGACTCTTTGTCACAGTTGCTCTTTTGTCTTTCCCTTAACCTATTAAGTTGTCTATTTAACAAATTAGGTCATAGTTACAATTTGACTCTTCTTTTTGAGGATGATTTAAAACTGTACAGTTCATCAGATAAGGAGCTACAAGCACAACTGGAAGTGGTCAAAACTTTCTCAAATGGTTTAAGAATGTCATCTCATCTCAAAACAAGGAGAAGCTCTGATTCTGGATGCAGACCTTTAAGCAGAATAATAATAATCATACAAAATATTATATTCATAAAGTAGCAGAAAGTATTTTAAGAACTAAGCCAACATGGGAATGGAGAAAGGAGGTTCTGCCAACAGGAATGACTGTAATTATGGATACAGACAATAAGCAAGAGGGGGCTGGAATTTATTGGAGAAAACTGGTAAAAGAGACAAGGTACTGGAAGCAAATAATTATAGAAGAAAATGTAACAGAATGGGAAGATGCTAAGAATTCATTTGGACTGCAGGACAGAGATTGCCTTCCCTATCAGGGATTGATATCAGGGTATAGGCAAAGAGAAATAACTAGGGAGAGCCTAAGTGAAAGACCAGCACTGGCACAGGTTTTAGTAGAATCTAAAACAGAAGCTGTTGTTAAAACAGAATTAATTAGTAGAGCATACAAAATATTGCATGATAACTATAAGAATCAATCACAGGAGGTTAGAAAGGATTGGGAAAAGAGATTGAATAAGCAATTCACAAAGAAACAAAGGGAGGCTAAATGTATGTCTCCCAAACATACAACAAAGTCTAGAAGATTAATGATCTTATCTTGGAAGTGTTTACATCGTTATTTTTATACCATAAGTAGACTCCAAAGAATTTTTCCTCAGGTAGACGGCAAATGTTGGAGGTGTGATGGAGATAAAAGTGGTAACTTGGAACATATTCTCTGGGAATATAATGAGTTGACAGAGTTTAAAGATTCCCTGCAGACTGCTCTGTCAGAGATACTGGGTGAGCACATTGGTGTAACTAAGAAAATTATTTTTTGAGCTATGATACAGATTCGGAATTGCCTAAATATTGTACGACCCTGCTGAATCTAATTATGGTGGCTGCCAAAAAAGGCAATTATTAGAAAATGGAAATCAAAGTCTAAACCAACTTTACTAGAAGTAGCGAATTCAGTAACTGAGATAAGACAACTGGGATCTTTAGAAAAGGGTAGGAGCAAATTACATAAGAAAAAAATGGGAATTTTGGGAACAATACATGTAGAGGAGGAGGAACAAGGTTTAAAAGATGGCAGGATCTGAATGAGCTAAGTAATGTTTGACTGATAATGACTGGATAGATCATAAGTGATGTATAAAGTTTTCAACTACAGTTGTATCAACATGGTCTGTAACGTATAATGTTTGCAACTGGAATCATGTCGATATGGTTTGCTTTCATTTACATAAATGTAAAATTGTTTATGTAATATATGATAATTTAATAAAGATGTTTTGTTTAAAAATATATGCTTCATGTTTATCAAATAATATATAAAAACTCAGTGTACACCAAGGTTATATACAGTAGACTCCCTCTTATCCAGCCTCTCTTTAACCGGTCATCAAATTTCAGCCATAGCCCTAGCAAAAATCAACAGAACACAACAACACTTCTGCCTCCTCTGGAATAAATAAGGACAGACATTTGAATTTTAGACTTCATATTCATTGGAAAAATGCATACTAACACAAATCCTGTTATTCTAGTTGATATATAAGCTATAAATTATATTTTGTATGCATTTTCTGATTAACCAGCCATTCATTTATCCAGCCTAAGGTCCGGTCCCAACAAGACCGGATAAGAGGGAGTCTACCGTATTCCTCATTCTGAAAGAGGTATGAACCTCCTCAAAATTGATTAGATGTATAGATCTGCAATCAAAGGACTGTATACATTGCTGACCTCATCAGACACAAACACAGTGGAAGTTCTGAAACATGAAGAGAAAAAGTCTAAGATGACTTCACTGCTTAGCTTAGTAGAAGCATATCGGTATCAAGTGGGAATGGAAGCCAAACTAGAAGACAAAAATCAAGCAGCAACTGAATTTGCCAAAAACAAAAGGAAGAGTATAAGGAGAAGGACCATTGCAAGTACAGAAAACTCCTGGAACAACCTCATGTCGATCAGGATCTGATGCAAGAATGGTCAAGGACAGGTGAATTTAAACCAAAAGAGGAAAGATTAATATTGGTGGCCCAGGACAGTGGACTATGCACACTTTGATTTACAAAGAACATTGAGCTTGTAGGAGAAACAGAGGAATGCAGATTTTATAAAACAGAACTGGAAACAGTCGCACATCTTGTTGCTAAGTGTGATACACTAATGGCAGATGGCCTGTAAACTGAAAAGCATATAATAATGTGGCAAGACTGTTGCATTGGGGATAGTGTAAACATTACAATACTGAAGTAATTGAGAAGCATTGGAAACATGAGCCACAAAGCATTATAGAGAATGATGATGTTTATATCACATGGGATCACCCATTACCAACAAAAAAACAGATGCAAGAAAAGCAGATACAGTAGTCCATGAAAAGAAGACAAACGTAGCATTGATCTCTGAAATTGCTACATGCAGTGATTACAGACACAAAGTCATAAAATACCAGGATTTGCAGGCAGAAACAAGGGCAATTTGGAAGAAGGACACCCAGACATTTCCAATAGTAGTAGGAGCAATACATTTCATAAAAAGAATTTATAGTCTTAGATATGCTACCAATACATATAGCTTCATGTGAATTGCAGGAGTCGTCAGGTCTGGGCATGTTGCAGGTGTTGCGAAGAGCACTTTTGGCTAACATCAAAGATGGACACAGTACTAATTTCACAACCTTTAATCATACTTTGACTTAGGAATGGAGTCCAATCCAGTCATGGTACTAGGAACCCAAAAGACTTTGAAAATTAAACCGAGTGAAACCATAACAGTACAGAATGCATTTATTAAAGTAACAACAAATACACCACCACATAAGGCTGTTAACGGTCAGGATCTCATGTGAGATCTACCTAGTAACTGGGAATTATCAATGAGAATATTGGAAGGGGGAAGAAGGGAGAGATGTTGAACTGGATGAAAATAAGACAAGTATTGTTACTGTAAGTACATAACTTTTGTATCCGGTGTTGTTTATTTTCATCCAATTCAACCTTTAGGTCAGATTCCCAAGCTGCCAATCACCTGGGTGGTATCAAGGAAGGACATTCCTGAGAATGGTAGAACCAAAGAATGAATGTGATGTAGACTGTACATTGTTGACAATGAGACACAAAGATGTGAATTGTGGACCAAGCTGTTGCTGCACAAATATCCTCAGTTGGAATTATATTCATAAAGGCTGTAGAGGCAGCTACCACCCTTGTAGAATGAGCTTTGGGTTTTATACATAACGATAAACATCTTTTAGCGTAAACGAAAGAAATAAACTCTGACAACCAACTTTGTAGGGTAACTTTAGATATGCCCTTATCCAGTTTTGCCCTGGAGAAAGCTACAAATAGTTGGTCTGACTTTTTGAAGTCTTTTGTTCTATGAAGACAGTACCAGAGTTGATGATGAACTTCTAGCATGTGCAACATATACTCTCCTTTGTTTGAGTATTGTGAAAAGAACACTGGAAGAACAATAGATTGATTTAGATTTGCTTCAGATGTCACCATGAGAAAGGAAACATTGGTTCTTAATGTCACCCTGTCTTTATGGAAAACTAAATAAGGACACTTTCAAGAAAGGGCTTATAGCTCAGAAATTCATTTTGCTGAAGTGACTGCACCTAGGAAGACTAAGTCAAGAAAGACATTTTAGGTCCTCAGACGCTGCTGGTTCAAAGGGGGGGGGGGTGGGGGGAATAAGTCATCTAACTGGGGGCCTTAGCAAAAAAGTGCCCTTGAGGAAGGCCTTGGAAATTTTCAGAGATGTTATGGTAGCATCATTATGCTCAGTGTGAAAATTAGAAATAGCAGCTATTTGTACTTTGATAGCAGAATAACCTGGATCTGCTGTAAAACAAAATGGTCTAACAAAAACTCCAAAACACAAGGGAGATGTACTGAGAAAGTGTCTAAACCTTCTGACAAGGCCAGAACAGAAAACCTTTTCCATTCACACTGGTATATCTTTGTGGTAATTTATTTTTCATAAGTTGAGATTATGTTGACCACTGAAGCAGAAAGCCTAGCATCACTGGCTATAGTTAAAATGGAAGAACCCAGCAATCAGTCTCATTAACTTTTGGCTCGGAAGACGTATTTTGGATGGTTAACTTAGAAGGTTTAGATACTGATCCAACATCCAAGAAAGATGTGCTACATGAGGCCACAGGAAGGGGAACCAAACTTGCCGTGACCAAAACGGAGTAATAAGGGATAATTCCGGTCTTACAAACTTCAGGCTTTCTGAATACATCTGGTTATGAGGAGTACTGGAGGAAAAGCACAGAGGAGTCCTGACAGCCAATTGTGAGCTAGAGCATCCTTTGTTGACTGTCCTATGGAGGGATCAGGGCAAAGTAACTGCTGTTTTTGTTGTTTAGGTAGGATGCAAAAAGGTTGCAGCAAGACTGGCTCCATTGGCTGAATATCTGAGTTGTTTGGCTTCTGCTACATACCTACAATCAACTGCATTACTAGCTGAGTTAAGTACAAACTTGCAGTGTTAAAGATTGTACTGCATTTTATTTTATTTTTCTGTGTATTTGTTTTATTGGTTTGTGTCTCTCTGCAGTTATTTATTTTTTTATTTAATTATTTCACAGAAAACTGTGGTCTCTCTCTGTCTCTGCAGTTAGTTTCTTGCCCACCCTCCCTGTTCTTCTTCTGGTATTAATCTTGGTGGCTTTGGAATTGCCCACCCCTCCTGTAAATTTGTGTTTGAGCACTCCTCCTGGGTCTATCTCATTTGCTCACTCAACCGAGTACAGTGAGATCATATTTTGACTTCAGACACTCCTACTAGTCCCATCTGTTCAGCTCTGTCCCAGCTCTATTCCAGTCTAGTGTCACTAGCTCATTCTACCTAATACAGAGAGAACATTTGTGAAGGGCAAGCCACTTAGGTCCTTAATTCTGAATTATCTTCTGTTTCTCCTTTCTCCCTGTTAAAAAAAAAAATTCTAAGCTTGTTTCCTGCCTTTCCTGTAACTAGTTTAGTCCAGATACAGATCTGCTGTAACAAGGACTGTTTTTAAGCTTCTGAGCCCCCAAAGCCTTTCTGTGTTGGAGGGAAGCCTTCTAGCTTATCAGTGGGAGTGGTAAGCACTAGGTAGCCTATCTACCACAAGAGTGGATTCTGGTCCAGAAATTGTAGTTTATTGGCCGTTTGGGCAGTTTTTCCATCTCTTTCAACTTTCTGGTTTAAAAACCCGCATTTGCACTTGTTTCCTACCTTTCCTGTAACTAGACTAGTCCAGATACAGATTTGCTGTATCCAGGACTGTTTGTAAGCTTCTGAGCCCTCAAGCCTTTCTGTGTTGGAGGGTAGCATTCTAGCTTATCAGTGGAAGTGGAAAGCACCAGGTAGCCTATCTACCATAAGATCCAGGTACAGATTCTTAGTTTTAGCACTTGAATTTGTTTATTCATGCTCAACACTTGTTCAGAACTTGTTGTTAGCACTAAATAAGCTACAAATTACTACAGCACTCAACCTTCCTCTTTACCTAGAGGAAAACAGTTTTTGTACTTACTTGCTTAGAGAAAAACAGCTCTTATACTCACTTTCCTCACTTGTCTAGAGGAAAGTAGTTTTTTATTCAGGTAAAAATGAGTACAAAAACCAAGTAAAAAGCAGCTCCACGGGTAGAAACACTCAGTCCAGGGATCACAGATGTGATACAACCAGAAATAAATTAAAGTTAAATAACTTTAATGAATAAAAACAAAAAATTAATCAAGCGCTTTCGCCTGGTTCCTACCAGGCTTTATCAAGATACTACTCAGTCAAAAGTAAAGCCATTTTATATCATTATACATACATCAGGTGATCACTTAATCGACCACTCCTGGTATTAATTATGATAATTAGTTAAAAGTCTGAACATTTTTTAAGGTGTTTTTAAAGTATTTTTTAAAATGTTAAAATATTTATACTCCCTGCAAGTCAATAATACTGCAATAACACCTTATTTTAAAAACTGTCTAGATACCTTGTGTGTCAAAAAATCTTATAAAAATAAATACATATAAGTAGTTAATACAAACCACTAATAATTCATGCAGTGTGTTAAATAACATTTTTTAAAAATGCAAATACTAAGAACAAATATTAAAAAATATATACAAATATGCACTAAAAATATTCTAAATATAAATCCTTATAGTAAAAACATGTACTTCTGGTTGAAAGTTGATAACATAAAATAAAAAATTCATCATTAACTAACTACCTGTTAATTGCCTGGCATTTTCAAAACAGTTTTTTGTTTACTCATAATTTCTCCCTGTTGAGCTTTAGTGCACTTGCTATACTGATGCTATCATTTAGACCTGGGGGTCTTGCTGCATTTAATTTCAATTGCCACAAAAGTTCTTTATGCTCTAGACGGGTCTCCCAGTCCCCTCCTCTGGGATCCTGGGTGACCTGGTCTAGGACAAGGAATTTTAAATGCATGTTGATACATTGCATTGAATGTTTGAAAAAAGCATTAGTATCTTTCTTCTTACTAATTTCTTATAAATGCTCATAGATCCTTTTTCTTAGTGGCCGCTCGGTCTTGCCAACATAAAAACTGTGACACTCCATGCAAACACCGAGATAAACCACCCCTTTTGATGCACAATTAAAATAGGTGTAGTGTAGTACTTTTAATCCCACTACCCACCCCAATTTAAGAATTTTTGAGGAATTAGTGAAGATGGATCTAAGAAAAAAACATGCACTCAGTGCAAACCAGCCACCTGATAACTTTGATTTCCACCTATATCAGTTAACTAATTTACTCAAAGAGGAGGGTATCAGGGTAATGAAACCTAATAAGGGTGGTGGTGTTGTTCTAATGTACAACTGGGAATATGAAACACATATTCATATTTTGCTACATGATGCTGACACTTATGAACTAGTTTCTAGGAATGAAGTGAACATTGCGTACTCTAAGATCAAATTTATGTTAATGGATAACTTGATGCAAGGTGCCATTAACGAAAAATTACACAACTATTTGCATGTCCCAAAACCTAGGATCCCGGTAATTTTTGGGATTCCAAAAGTGCACAAAGGACTGAACCCTTTAAAATTCAGACCTATAGTAGCAGGAGCCGGGAGTATTACAGAGCCTCTAGGGAAACATATTGATCAGACACTAAAAGAATTTGTTTCAACCATAAAATTTATTTGTAAAGACTCCTGGGAATTTCTTAATGATGTCCAACAAAATTTTTATAACCCAGGGATATTAAAGGTAACTATTGACATCATAGAGCTATTTCCCAGTATTCCTCATTCAACAGGTATAGATTGGTTTAATGAAATTTTGACAACACAATCTGATTTAAGTAATAACACGGTTAGGCTAATAGTGGAATTTATGGAAGTAGTTCTTGAGAATAACTTCATCTATTTTAATGTAGTAGTATTCCGGCAAAAGAAAGGTGTAGCGATGGGTGCTCCATGTGCCTCAACATACGCGAACATAGTATTATACTATTGGGAAAATAAATACATCTTTTCATCTGGTTGGGCTGAGTATATTACTTACTACAAACATAACCTGGATGACATCTGTATATTATGGGATGGTGACATGGACAGTTTTTCAAATTTTATCACGTACATTAATTCCACTACAGATTTTCTGGCTTTCGCACACAATGTGAGCAAAAATTCTTTACATTATTTGGATGTTTTTTATTCAAAGATTATGTCAACAACTTTTTCCAATCCCAAATATATAGAAAGACGACTTTTTCCAACACATTCTTACATTTTGATAGTGGGCACCCTTTTTATCAGAAAGAAGTTGACTTTTTAAAAAAACTCTTTCTTGAGAGAGGCTATCCAGTCCATCTTGTGGATAATTTAGCTAAAGAGGTTCTCGACAACAGGGAATCTGTCAACTTCTTTATGAAATAAATCTTGAGTACTTGACATCCTGGATGCACAAATGAGTTGACCTTTTATTATACCCTTTTTCTGATAAAAGGGTGCCCACTATCAAAATGTAAGAATGTGTTGGAAAAAGTCGTCTTTCTATATATTTGGGATTGGAAAAAGTTGTTGACATAATCTTTGAATAAAAAACATCCAAATAATGTAAAGAATTTTTGCTCACATTGTGTGCGAAAGCCAGAAAATCTGTAGTGGAATTAATGTACGTGATGAAATTTGAAAAACTGTCCATGTCACCATCCCATAATATACAGATGTCATCCAGGTTATGTTTGTAGTAAGTAATATACTCAGCCCAACCAGATGAAAAGATGTATTTATTTTCCCAATAGTATAATACTATGTTCGCGTATGCTGAGGCACATGGAGCACCCATCGCTACACCTTTCTTTTGCCGGAATACTACTACATTAAAATAGATGAAGTTATTCTCAAGAACTACTTCCATAAATTCCACTATTAGCCTAACCGTGTTATTACTTAGATCAGATTGTGTTGTCAAAATTTCATTAAACCAATCTATACCTGTTGAATGAGGAATACTGGGAAATAGCTCTATGATGTCAATAGTTACCTTTAATATCCCTGGGTTATAAAAATTTTGTTGGACATCATTAAGAAATTCCCAGGAGTCTTTACAAATAAATTTTATGGTTGAAACAAATTCTTTTAGTGTCTGATCAATATGTTTCCCTAGAGGCTCTGTAATACTCGGCTCCTGCTACTATAGGTCTGAATTTTAAAGGGTTCAGTCCTTTGTGCACTTTTGGAATCCCAAAAATTACCGGGATCCTAGGTTTTGGGACATGCAAATAGTTGTGTAATTTTTCGTTAATAGCACCTTGCATCAAGTTATCCATTAACATAAATTTGATCTTAGAGTACGCAATGTTCACTTCATTCCTAGAAACTAGTTCATAAGTGTCAGCATCCTGTAGCAAAATATGAATATGTGTTTCATATTCCCAGTTGTACATTAGAACAACACCACCACCCTTATCAGGTTTCATTACCCTGATACCCTCCTCTTTGAGTAAATTAGTTAACTGATATAGGTGGAAATCAAAGTTATCAGGTGGTTGGTTTGCACTGAGTGCATGTTTTTTTCTTAGATCCATCTCCACTAATTCCTCAAAAATTCTTAAATTGGGGTGGGTAGTGGGATTAAAAGTACTACACTACACCTATTTTAATTGTGCATCAAAAGGGGTGGTTTATCTCGGTGTTTGCATGGAGTGTCACAGTTTTTATGTTGGCAAGACCGAGCGGCCACTAAGAAAAAGGATCTATGAGCATTTATACGAAATTAGTAAGAAGAAAGATACTAATGCTTTTTTCAAACATTCAATGCAATGTATCAACATGCATTTAAAATTCCTTGTCCTAGACCAGGTCACCCAGGATCCCAGAGGAGGGGACTGGGAGACCCGTCTAGAGCATAAAGAACTTTTGTGGCAATTAAAATTAAATGCAGCAAGACCCCCAGGTCTAAATGATAGCATCAGTATAGAAAGTGCACTAAAGCTCAACAGGAAGAAATTATGAGTAAACAAAAAACTGTTTTGAAAATGCCAGGCAATTAACAGGTAGTTAGTTAATGATGAATTTTTATTTTATGTTATCAACTTTCAACCAGAAGTACATGTTTTTACTATAAGGATTTATATTTAGAATATTTTAAGTGCATATTTGTATATATTTTTTAATATTTGTTCTTAGTATTTGCATTTTTAAAAAATTATTTAACACACTGCATGAATTATTAGTGGTTTGTATTAACTACTTATACGTATTTATTTTTATAAGATTTTTTGACACACAAGGTATCTAGACAGTTTTTAAAACAATGTGTTATTGCAGTATTATTGAATTGCAGGGAGTACAAATATTTTAACATTTTAAAAAATACTTTAAAAACACCTTAAAAAATGTTCAAACTTTTAACTAATTATCATAATTAATACCAGGAGTGGTCGATTAAGTGATCACCTGATGTATGTATAATGATATAAAATGGCTTTACTTTTGACTGAGTAGTATCTTGATAAAGCCTGGTAGGAACCAGGCGAAAGCGCTTGATTAATTTTTCTGTTTTTATTCATTAAAGTTATTTAACTTCAATTTATTTCTGATTGTTATCACATCTGTGATTCCTGGACTCAGTGTTTCTACACGTGGAGCTGCTTTTTACTTAGTTTTTTATTCAGGCATGTCCAAGGGTCAGCTCCCAGTGTTCTCTCCTGTCTATCTGATGAATCTGGACATCTTGAGGCAATGTAGCAATTGCCTCATGTACACAGACAGCCCTCTCCTCCTACCACCCAACACCACAACCTGTAAGAGATGCACTTATCTAGCCAAACTGGAGGTAAAGCTCTCTCCAACCAAGACTGAACTTGACAGTCAAAAGAAGGTAAACACTTGCACCACACCACACATCACATAGTCCCACTAAACCTACACCACCAAAATTCACACATAGAAACACAAAAAAATTTGCAGAGGCTCTCAATAATAATCTGCTTAAGCAACAGAGACCTCCAAAGCAGAAACGCAAGCAACCACCACCCCCCAACACAACCCAAATGACACACAGCCCACAGACTCAGTGTGTCACTAAACCACAGCCCATAAGGCAAACCACCGTACCCAACACACTAGTCATAGGTGACTCTATAGTCAGGCACACTGATGTCCCACTCACCAGGCTAAACAAGGAAAAGGTTACTGTCAGCTGCCTGTCGGGTGCCAGGATCCGCCACATAACCTATGCACTCTGGTCACTCCACAACAAGTACAAATATGACTCTGTCATTGTCTATGTTGGTGTGAACGACCTGAGACGTACCTCCCTGGACTACATGAAAAGAGACATAGAAGAACTCTCCGATCTTGTAGCCCAAGCAGGTATGACCCTAGCCCTGAGTAGCATCCTGCCATTGCCCAGAATGATACCGCAGTACAAGGACAAAATGACTGACTTCAACATTTGGCTAAGCTTCTGGTGTCATTCTAAGGGGATCCAGTATCTGTCTGCCTGGGACGACATGGTCGACAGACCACGATGCTTTGCCAGAGATGGCCTGCACCTGTCACCCCTGGGATTCCGGGTACTGGCTAAGGCTCTTCCCACCCCTATAGTGCCTTTTTTAGGCAAGGTTCAAATGACAAATTTACCACTGTAACAGGAACAGGCAAGCAAAAACTGAGGGTAATGCTACTCAATGGTAGAAGTCTAAATCTCAAAATGTACTCACTTGAGGCACTCCTTAAAATGAAGAACATTGATATCTGTGCAGTGACTGAGACCTGGTTCAAGGTCCTAGAGAGCACCCCTGCATTACCAAAGTATAACTCATACCACAGTTTTCGGCCATCTAACCTGGACCAGAACACCAAAGGAGGAGGTGTGTCCATATTCATTAAGGATATCCACACCTCCAGGCTAGTTGTGTAGCATAATGCATCTGAGGTTATCTAAGTGGAACTAACTCTGGGCAAAACCGCAATCCAAATTGTAGCTTTCTACAGATCCCGACGATTTCAACTACCCCATCATTAAGTGGGAAAATTACTCATGTACCAACTCCTTCGCTCAACGCTTTCTGAAATTCATAAATTCCAGTGCCCTGGATCAACTTATCCACACCCTCACCAGGGGCAACAATATCCTAGACCTAGTCATTACCAACATGAGTGACCGGTGTTCTACACCTGAAGTCAACTCCTCGTTGGTGAGATCCAACCATAAGCTAATCACCCTAGATAGCCGCATTCCACCCCCACCCACCATTAAGGAAACCACAGTAAAACATTTCTCCAAAGCCAACTTCATGCTTCTTAAGAGACGGAAGTGGCAAACTTCATGACACCTATGCAGATAGACAATACAGTTACGACTGCTGAATCCTACACAAATGCACTCTATAAGCACTTACACGAGTGCATCGTGTTATCCCTAACAGAACCAATACACTATCCCCCAAAAAAAGGAAGCCAATTTGGTGGTCCCCTGCCATAAACAAACTCTACAACAGAAGGAAGAAACTGTTGCAAAAGAGAGTAAAACCCCATGAGTGGAGGAGCTCCCTGGTCAGCCTCAGTAAGAAGCTGAGATCCCTTATAAGATCCTCCAAAGCTAGCTATGAAAACAAAATCGCCACTGTTTCTAAGGGCAACCACAAAGCATTCTATAGCTATGTCAAGATCTCAATGGCAACACCCAGATCTGCTCTGAGTTACAGCACAATGGCACGAAAATTACAGAACCAACTGATATTGCCAACATCCTGACAGATAGGTTCAGTGATAACTTTACCCCCCTCTCACTCCTTAAAGGGCCCATATCTATACAGGAAGAATGCAGAGTCCCTGTAATCACATCTATACAGGTAAAAGCTGCACTCTCTAAAACCAAAAACACAGCATTCATGGGAACGGACAACATCCCAGGCTGCATTTTACATGAACTTCCAAACGAACTGGCTCTCACCTAAGAACCATGTTCAATCATAGTCTCACTTCAGGCTTTGTGCCCACTGAATGGCGCACAGCAACAGTTATCCCACTCCACAAAGGGGAAGCCACCACTGATCCTGGGAACTATTGCCCTATTAGCCTGACAAGCCTGGTCTGCAAGGCCATGGAACATATCATCATGGGACTCAAACAAAGACATTGGTAACCTTCAAACTCTGGACCCCACCCAGTTCGGGTTTGTGAAAGGCAGATCATGCCTTCTGTACCTGATTGACTTCTTTGAGGCAGTCATCAAAGCCGTAGACGAGGGTAAGGTGGTTCACACAGCCTATCTTGACCTCGCCAAGGCTTTCAATACCATCCCCCATTCTGAAATTATAGCTAAACTGACTAAACTAGGTATAAATCCCTATGTCACAAGACAGGTTGCCAACTGGCTCACTGACAGAACCCACACTGTAAAAGTTGCAGACTCCAAATTTGACTTCAAACCAGTGACAAGTGGAGTACCACAGGGTTCAGTCCTAAGACCTCTCCTGTTTGGTATCTACTTCTCTGAAGTACAGGCTAACACAAAAGGCCACTGGACTAATGAAGTTCACAGATGACAGCAAACTGGGAGCCATAGTCCAGTCCCCAAATGATGTGGACATCCTACAGAAGGGCCTCATTGAGACAGATGCCTGGTGTCAGAGGCATGGCCTCAAGCTCAATGCCAAAAAGTGCACTGTCATCCCCTTTGGTAAAAACTCTGTACCCATGAACTACCACATAAACGGCAGTCTCCTTAATGCTGAATGTGTGATAAGAGACCTTGGGACCCAGGTGGACAGTAGTTGCTCCTTTGATAATCACATAGCCACAGTAGTCGGGAAATCCTTCTATGTGGCACATCATCACAAAAGAGTTCTCATCCAGGAAAAAATAGGTCATTGTTCCCCTCTACTCAGCACTCATTAGACCCATTATAGAGTACAACGCCCCTTTTGAAATGTACCTCACAAGACATATGCAGCAGCTAAAAAGGCCACAGAAGTACCTCACAAAGAAGATGACTGGCCTAAAACAGATGCCCTACACTGACCATCTCAAAAAACTCCAGCTTTACTCTGATGCATATCGCCTACTCCGAGGGGATCTCTGCCTAACATATAAAGCTATGTTAAACCCAGAGCTGTTGGACATGCTACACCTTAAGAAATCCCAATCCCTCTGAGCTACACGCTCTAGGGACCTAAACCTTGTTACCACAATAAACAGGACATGCTGGAGGGATAGATTCCTGTCCCAGATACTTCCTATACTCTGGAACAAGCTATCCATCTATGTCAAGCAAAGTTCCTCATTAGCACTCTTCAAGAAAAATCTTGAGTGGATGGGAAATAGGAAACACACTCCGGGGATCACTTCTGTGGCTCTGCTCGACAGGGGAACAGGAAATTAACTTTCCTGGGTGGCTTAAGCCAGGGAAACTTGTTGGCTAGGCTTACTTAGCCCTTGAGCCGATATCCTAGTACCTACCTATGAACCTGTAAGATCTGAGTTGCCACTGCTTGGTTTAGGGACCACTCATAAAGACATAAGTATCAGCCTGTTTAGCTTGCCTGCTAGCACAATGGACATCCCTGGAATATGCAATGCTAACAGAGATGATGTGAAGACCCTGCCCACTGCCACTCTCTCATGGTCACTCATCAAAGAGGATATGATCAGGTTATTTGCTGATAAAACAGACTACCACCATGCTGTCTGTCTGGACAAACATCACACCCTTGGGGAGGAAATCCTGAAAGGCTTGTTATGCTAGGAGGAATGCTCTCATCTCCAAGACAATGATGTGAAGATTGGCCTCTAAATATGACCATGAACCTTGGACCATCTTCCCTTCAAAATGCTCCTCCCACCCCAAAAGAGAGGCATCCATGGTTATTGTGGCTAATGGTTGTTCCTAGAAGAACAGTCAACCTTCTGTTACTGAATGAGAAGTAATCCACCAACTGATGTGATCCTTGCATACTTGTGTGATACAAATTATGGAATGGAGAGGGTGAACATTTTGGGGCCAATGAACTGAAAGGGGCCACTGAAAAACTGTGATGTGGAATCTGGCTAGGGGTATGACACAGACTATTGAAGCCGTTAGACCTAGTAGGTGAAGTACTAGTCTTGACTGAGAAGAAGGATGTTGGATGAACAGAATGGCAACTAGACTCAGAGAAATCACCCTGCAATCTGGTAATGTGGCTATATGTAGAGTTCAGGTGACATCCCTTGAATTCTATCTGTTGTGTTGGAGTCAAATGGCACATGGGGTGTTATACCTAGAGACTGTGTAGCAATTGGAGCAAAAGGTCTTGATACTGCAGCAGTAGATCTCTGGAAGTAGCAGTGAAGTGCCAATTGTCTATGTATGGGAAAACTTGGATCCCTAGGAGACTGAGAAGTGCTGCTACAACTGCCATTATCTTTGTATATACACAGGGGGGTTGTGGTCATATTGAAGGGCATTGCTCTGAACTGACAGTAATTGGCTCCCAGCCAAAAATGGAGAAATCATCTGAACTGCGGCTCTTTCTTTATATGATAATAGGCATCCTGGTGATCCACAGCATACATCCAATTATCCTTCCTCAGAAGAGGTAGTGTGGACTAAAACATGGCCATCTGGAATTGTGTCTATTTCAAAAAATGACTGAAATGATTCAGGTCCAAAATTGATTTTAGGCACCCTGTCTTTCTGGGTACTAAAAAGAACCTGGAATAGGCACTGGATTCTAAATGGTCTTGGAGGACCCATTGGATAACTCTTTTTTAGCAGCTTGGTAACCTCTGCTGTTGCAGATTCCCATCGACGGTGACACCATTGAGAATCTTTCCCTTTTTCTTTGGTGGGTAAGAGAAGGGAATGGAGTAGTCCTGGTTATTATTGGATATGAACACTGTGCGGAGAAATAAAGACCTTGATACCTTGTACTGGTACAGTTTACTGTGGTATTGTATGGAATTGTGAATGTTGCATTTGCTCTGAATAATGAGTATCACTGATCTTGTGATGTTTTGCCAGGCTTGTGGGTGTAGGAATGAGTGCCTCCCTACAACTGTCTGCACGGTGCAGCAGTTGAGCAACCTTTAAGGAGTGCTAGTAGGATTTCTTGGTGAAGAGACCATGGAAACCATGATTACACTTGTCCACCTCTGCCTCTGGGGCAGTGTCCATTGGAATTACCTCCTCTGCCTTGGGGGACATCTGTCTGCAGGAATTTTGTGGTGATAAACTTGTGACTTCCTGAACCACACTTTCTTGCCACCCCTCTGATTTCTAGGAAAAAGTTCTTTGGGGATAGAGAAGCAGAGTGGGTTTTATCATCCTGTTCACTCCTGGTCACAGTATCTTTTACTTACGGTCCAAAGAGTGTAGCACCATCAAAGGGGGAATTGACAAATGACATTGTGAAGCCTTCTGCAAAATCCCAATGTTGCATCCAAATATGCCAGCACATTGTAATACAGGTGCCTGCAACCCTAGCTGCACCATCAGCTGCATTAGAGAGCAGGTCACGTTCAACACAGATACGAGGGTAGACCGGAGTCCACAAAACATCTGCTGGTAGGCTACCAAAAAGAGACTTGGTGAGTTCTTTGGTCAAGTCCCTCTGGAAATGTGTCATATGTATTAAGTAGTTCAGTGTTCTGAGAGCAAACGTCACTGAAGTGTACATCCATTTCGTGAACCTGTCCAAAGTCCTTAACTCACTATTACAGGGGTGGGCAGAAGAACTTTCTTTAGATAGTTCCTTTGTTGTTGTCACCACCACAACCATGGCACTTACAGGTGGACCTTTGGTCTAACGTTTCCTGCCCTTGGGGACAACCAAAATCCTATCTGGCTTTTTTTGGAAAAGGTTCCACCACAGCAAGATCTTTCCAGGCCAGCTGAGCTACAAGGGCTATAATGGGATAGTGGGTTGTATCAACCAAAATGCAGAAGATCTAGCACCAAAGGCCTCAAGGAATACAGATTCACCAGGTGAAGGACTGTCGGCAATCCAGCCCCCTCTCTGCTTCATGCTAAAGGTGACATCTTCTAAGGGGGGTATAGAGGAACTTTTGCCCTCCTCCAGGTCTTCATCTTCTGTGCCCAATTCCAATGAAGAGTCTAAATACTTTCATATGCATGTATGTTTCCTGTGACCCTGTCTCAGGAAAACATCAGAATAGTTCAAAACAGACTAGGAACTCACACAATGAGCAACCTCTGGGCCTTCTGGTACTGACTGTCCCTGTCAGTTAGACTGAGTTGAAGGAGAATTACCTGAGGTTAGTGCAGATCCAAGCAGGAAGATAATGTTGTTTCTTTTGGTCTAGCTAAAACCCCACTGAAGGCCTCAAAGGCTGAAACCTTTATCAGTGCTGTAGGAACTGGACTGCCAACCATGGATAGAGAGGACTTCCTCACCCCAACATGCCTCGGCTCTGAGACTGACCCCAGACCTGAGCTGTCAACAGCCAAGGTCCTGACAGGAAGAGATGGCTCCAAAATCTCAGAGTCAACTCACCTCCCCAAGACACGGTGTCAGTGCTTCGGTTTTAAGACCCATCCCAATCCAAACACACTGGAGTTAAGAGAGTCAGGGATTCTGCTGGGGTTGAAGTCACTTGGGGTGTCGGCTACAGCAAAAGTGCATTGGAGGAGTTTTGATTTGTATGGGCTGGATCTGAAGGGTGGGCCAGCACCAAAGATAACAAGGAAGAGGTTATTCCTGTTACAGGTGTGTTCGAGGCGGACGGCTTTTCTTCAACTCTCACTTTCAATTTTTCCTTTTCTTTGTCTTTTTCCTTTTGGTTTTGACTTGTCTTTTTTCTTACCCAGGGAAGGAAAAGCAGAAAATGAAGACGTCTAGGTAGACCCAGTCTGAGGGGGTAGACCCCCTAATTCAATTTCTATTTGTGAGGGTTTGTCCTGATGCAGCTCAGCTTGGCTGCCATAAAGTTTAACTCTACTGGATGGAATATAAGAAGCCTGCAATGTGAGACTGTGTGTGAATTATTACATCCCAGGTTAACATGGGTAATTTGCACAGAATTATGATCTGGAATCCCCCCCCCCCCCATTTGTTTATGCACTACATCACTGATACATTGTCTGTGATCACCTATGGAGGTCACAGGGATCACAGGTGAGAGAGCTAAGTGCATTAATTACTACCAACATCTCTTTGATGTTTATGTAGTTTGGTCTGTCTTTTTTGTTCCAAAGACCCTGCACTTTTATCCCCAAAGACACAGTCCCCAAATCAAAATCTGAGGCATCTGTTGTTACAGTCTTTAGTTGAGTTATAAGGAAAAATAAGAGACCAAGAGTCAGATAAAACTTGTCTCTCAATCAAAGCAGTTCCCTTTTTACCAGACACAGCACTGGAATTGCAAACATCAGGGGTGTTAATATGCTGGCACATATAAATTTTAGGTACCACTTAATCTTTCTTATGTGGAGTCTGGCTAGAAGAATCATGTGCATCACAGATGACATGAATCTTCAAATCCTGAGAAATTCCACTGCTGAATTCCTCAACGCAGTGTAAAAACTAAGGAATAGAGCTATTTTTTTCCTATTATATAAAAGATCTTTGAATATATGTTAGATACACAACACCAAAGGAATAGTATTCTGTGAAATGGAATTAGACAAAATTTTTAAATGTCCTGGAAACCCAGTCAAAGCAGGAGATCTCTTAAGCAAGTGAGAGATTCCTGACACTTTCAAAAAGACTCTGCAAAGTGAAGTAAGGTTTTGACAAAAAAATCCCTACAAGAGCAGATCTGGGATTAGAAAATAAGTACATCTAAGAACTTTATACAGTCTAACTGCCTTTTTAGGGGGTGCACGTTGCATATCAGGTATGTTCAGTCTACAACAGAAAACATCCTCCAAAGCTGGAAGAAAAGAATGAACAGCAGTAGGCTGGAAACATTTCAGTTTTAATAAATCATAATATTCTTTCAAAGAAACTAGAATGCCATTTTGTTCCCACTAAAAATATTTATTAATTCTAGATATTGTTTCAGAAAAGGAAAATTATTCCTAGGGAAAATCAGAAGAAATACTGTCCTCAGAATCAGAATATTTTGCCTGAGGAGAAATCACCAAATCTGTTCCCTCTAATTCTAGTCTCTGTTAATCACACTGTGAATCTTCAGAAAAGTACAGTTGTGTACACTTACCATAAATGTAGATGTTAGAGTGTCTTCATTGTTGCAGTCATCACTGTAGGGTTCTTCCTGCCAGCAGGCAGCCCTCGGTCAGCCAGAATCCCAAAGTCTGGGTCCGGCGTCGGCTGTGCAGTCATCCTCCCTGATGTCAGAGCACCAGGGGTACAAAGCTCCCAGCCGACGCCATGTTCTCCAGTTTTTCTTGCCCCAGATGTCAGGTGCCCAAAAGTAAAGGCTAAAAGTAAGGTACAACAAACCCTGTACCCTGTAGCAAATACACCTCAGAAGAAGAGTGAAGCAGAGAACCACACTAATGAAAGAATAAGAGGGGACAGGGGGGTGGGTAACCCAGACTGCAACAGTGAAGACACTCAAACATCTACATTTATGGTAAGTGTACACAACTGTACTATGTTCATCGTGTTTCACTGTTGCAGTCATCACTGTAGGGTTGAATCCCAAAGCTGAGATAAAGGGTGGAGGTTATTGAGTAGAAGGGGCGGCTAGAAGGCCTTGCAAGACTGCAGAAGCAAAGCCTGCCCTGGACTTAGAATAAAGAGGTAGATTATAGTGCTTAGAGAAAGTATGCACTGAACTCCAAGTTGCAGCTTCCAAAATATCTTTGGTAGGTACTCCCCTGAGAAAAGCAGTAGAAGTAGCAGCAGCTCTGGTGGAGTGAGTCCTTATTTTTCCTGGGATTTGCTTTCCATGATGAGAGTAACAAAATCTGATTCCATGAGCAATCCATTTAGAAATGGTCTGTTTTGAAATAGCCTTGCCTTGGGAATTTGCTGCGTAAGAAACAAACAGTTGTTCTGTTTTTCTGATATCCTTGGTTCTGTCCATGTAAAAACGAAGCTGCCTGTGCACGTCCAAAGAATGCAAGATCCTTATTTTGTGGATTGGGGAAAAAAGTTGGCAGGTGAATAGTTTGGTTTAAAGCCACTTTAGAAACCACTTTAGGCATGAAAGTAGGGTTAGTCCTTAAAGAAACCCTGTCTTGATGAAAAATAATGTAAGGTTCCACAGCCATGATTGCTTGTAACTCTGAGACTCTCCTGGCTGAAGTCAAAGCCAGTAGAATAGCGGTCTTCCATGATAAATACTTTATATCAGATGTGGCAGCAGGCTCAAAAGGAGGCAGAGTAAGTTTTTCCAGAACATAGTTGAGGTCCCAGGCAGGTATGGGTGGTGTCCTAGGGGGCCTTAAATTCTTTGCTCCTCTGAGATATTGTTTCAGAAGTGGGTGTGAAAAAATTGGAGGATCTGTATTGTAATGTGCAGAGATAGCTGAGGCATGTATTTTTATGGAGGAAAAGGATAACCCTTATGTAACATGTCTGTCAGGTAACGTAAAATCAATGGAATATTTGGAATGAGAGGATCTGAATCCTGAGCATGCATCCAGGTGCAAAATTTCTTCCATTTACCTTCATAAGATTTTCTAGTGCTAGGCCGTCTGGCTTCTAAGATAACATCCATGACCTGTTTGGAAAGGGTAGGATTAATCATAGACCCTGTATACACCAGGCTGCCAGGCTTAGAGTTTTGATATGAGAGTGCAGAACCTGGCCCTGGTGTTGGGACAAAAGATTTGGAATCTGAGGTAGAATCCAAGGAGGTTCCTGGGATAGATTCATCAGAGTTGAGTACCAAAATTGTCGAGGCCAATTTGGGGCCAGTAAAATCATCTTGGGTTTGTCCTGTTTTATCTTTAATAACACCCGTGGAAGAAGAGGTAGAGGAGGAAAGGCATACCCCGAGAGGTTCCTCCAACTGAATGAGAGAACATCCACTTTCCATGCTAGTTTGTGATATGTCCTTGTGCAAAAAGTCTGTAACTGGTAGTTGTGGGGAGATGCAAATAGATCTATGTCCGGGAAGCCCCAGGCTTCTGTAATCACCTTGAATATTTGGGTGTCTAGCATCCACTCATGTGGTCTGACAGGTCCCTGCTCAGGCTGTCTGCCAGAGTATTTTGTTTCCCTGGCAGGAACTGAGCTTGTAGGTCCACTTTGCAAGCTAGTGCTGTGTTCCATAGAGTCATGGCTAGTCTGCAAAGGGGGTAGGAGTGTGAACCCCCCCTTGCTTGTTTATATACCACATAACTGTGGTGTTGTCTGTCCATATCAGTAGTTGCCCTGGCTGTAGAAGATCCCTGAAAGCCAAGAGGGCATTCTGCACAGCTAACATCTCTTTTAAATTGATATGCAGGTGCTTCTGATCCTCTGTCCAAAAACCTTGCAGGCCTTTCCCCTGCAAGTGGGCTCCCCATGCGTAATCCGAGGCGTCCGTGGTTAACACTTGGTAGGCTGGAGGTAGACTGAAGGCTTTCCCTTTGTTCTGAAGACATGCCATGGCCCACCAATGGAATTCCTTTTGCAGGCAAGGCAAGACAGCAATCTCTGTGTCTAGACTGTGACAATGCTGGGACCATACGCCTTTTAGGTACCATTGTAGCTTTCTCATATGCAGTCTTGCATATGGTATGAGAAGGATGCAGGAGGCCATGTAACCCAAAGCCTGCAGGAATTTACTTGCAGTTAGCTGAGACATTAATGCCAGGGTTTTGAAAGTTGAAGCCAGATGAAGTTGTTTTTCGGATGTCAGGAATGCCATCTGGGTTGTTGTGTTTAAAAGAGCACCCAGGAAAGTTATCTGTTGTGTGGGTGTCAAATTTGACTTTTTTATGTTCACAGTGAATCCCAGGTACTTGAGCAGATTTTGAACAAATTCCAGGTGCTGGAGTAAGACATCCTTGCTGTCTGCTTGAATAAGGCAGTGGTCCAGATAAGGGTAAATTTGAATTCCCTTGAGTCTGCAGTAAGCTACTACTGGTGCCAGGCACTTGGTGAAGACCCTGGGCGCAGTAGACAAGCCAAAGGGCAGCACAGAGAATTGGTAATGTTTCGGGCCTGCCTTGAACCTGAGGTATCTTCTGCACTCCTGTCTGATTGGAATGTGTAGGTAAGCCTCCTTTAAATCCAATGTCACCATCCATGCATTCTTGCTCAACATTGGCTGGAGTTGCTGCAGAGTAAGCATCTTGAACTTTGGTATCTCCAGGAAAGTATTTAAGACTGACAGATCCAGGATGGGTCTCCAAGAATTTTGTTTTCTGGGAACTAGAAAGAGTCTTGAGTAAAAGCCTTGCCCCGTCTCTGATTGTGGAACCAGTTCTATGGCCCTCATAGCCATGAGGGATCCCACCTGGTTTAATGCCTCTGCCCATTGGTTTTTTGGTAGGTCTGGCCATCTGTTTGGTCTTGGCAAGGTATGAAAGTGGAATTTGTAACCTCTTGAAACTACATCCAGGACCCACTTGTCTTGGGTTATGTAAGTCCAATTTCGGTGAAAAAGAGAGAGTTTTCCTCATAGAGGGGCTTCCAGGAGAGAGGTTCCTGGAGCCATGTAGGGGGAGTCATTCAGCCTGTTTCCTATAAGATTGAGGTCTGTTCTTTCCACCACTGGGGGTGGAAGCACTCCACTGTCTAGGTCTATAAGAGGTCTGTGCTTGGGCCCTCCAACTGGGGCGCCTATATCTACCCCTCTGAGGCCTGTCCGAGCTGGGAAAGGACCAATTTTTAGTTGGCCAATTTCTGCTAAATCTTGGGGGCTGACCTTATAAGAAATCCTTAACCGTTTGCATGGATTTTGCCTTATCCTCCATTTTCTTTATCACCTCTTCAGCCTTAGACCCAAACAAGACATTATGTTGAACAGGAGCATCCAGTAACTTTGCTTTCATTTGATCAGGCAAATTTTGTTCCTTTAACCAAGCATGCCTTCTAATGACCGTGCCAGTGGCAGCCGCCCTGCATGAGGCCTCCAAAGCATCAAAACCACAGTGTAAGGTATGTTTCCCTACCTGCTCAGTAGCATGCATCAAATCGTGTAATTCCTTATTATCTGCACATGCAGAAATGGTACCAAGCTTTTGTTTCATGACAGACAGAAGAAATTGCTGATATTTTAGCATATGGAATTGACAATTTAAAGCCCTAATGGATAAAGTAGCAGAAGTGTACACTTTTTTGCCCCATCTCTCCTAAGCTCTGGAATCCTTATCTGACGGAATAGGGTTCTTAGCAGTGGCGGCCTTAACACCCTTAGGACCCTGAGAAATAGTTTCTGGATCAGCAGAAGGATTTTTATAAAGAAACTGGTGGGAGTCAGGGACTCTGTAATATCTATCAGGCTTTGCAGGGACTGGAGGAAAGGAGTCAGGAGTTAAATTAGCCTCAGAAAAGACATCATCCACAATATCCAAAATAGGAGGAATAGCCAGGGGTCTGTGTTGGGGAAGAAGAAGGAAATTCCTAAGCCTTCTCTTAGATTCAGAGTACTCCTGTCCTTCCCAGTGAAAATGTTCCCTCATGTCATGTAAAGTTTCCCCAAAGGAAAAATGCTCAGGGGGAGAAGCTGAAGGAATTGATTCCTCAGCAACAGAATCCTCATAAGGAGGGAAAGTATAATCCTGTTCAGAGGAAGACACTGAAGAGATAGATGCCTGATCAGAGGATTCATAGTCCAATTCCTGTCTTGGCCTTTTGTCTGGAGGGGGATGTGAACCCCTAATCATAGTTAGTAAGTCCTCCGCCATTTTAAGCATTTGTTTTTGAGATTTAGGTCCTGGATCAGACGAGGCCTGGGCTTGAGTCTTTGTTTTAGAAGGAGTCTTTGCCTTTATCTGATGCTGCCTGAAAACCCCCTCGGAAGCCGGTACCTGCACAGAGGCTCCGGACCCATCCGAGGGAGCATTATCCAAAGGTCCTGCACCTGGAGTACTCAAAGGCCTAGTTGGCTCCTCGTGGGAGTCCATTTCGGCAAGCGGTTCTGTAATGGCCGACGACAGGGGCTGCGAAAGTGCCTCACTGATGATGGCTGAACCTGCAGCTGGCTCTGCTTGTAAACTGTAGTCTGATTTGGACCTCGGAGGCCTGTCCTTATCCTTGCACCTTTTGTGAACTCCGGTAGTCGGAAACGTGTCCGACGACATATTGTAATTAAATCTCCTGCCAAAATAATGAAAAGCAAAATCGTATCTCCGCTTAATAGTACGTTGATTAAATCTAGCACAAAACCGACAACTAGCTACGTCGTGGTCAGGGCCTAGACAAGGAATACAGTAAGAGTGGAAATACTTATGAGGTATTTGCTTCCCACATGAAATACAATTATTAACTTTTTCTGACATCGGACTGGAGCAAGAAAAAAGTTTCCCCAACGGGGTACTTAGCTTTGAGAAGAAGAAGAAAGTCTTTCAAATGAAGCACCAAAAATATCAGAAGTCAGCCGACCGGCACTTGCGAACTGCTTCCACCGCACGGCAAGAAAGACTGGAGAACATGGAGTTGGCTGGGAGCTTTGTACCCCTGGCGCTCTGACGTCAGGGAGGATGACTGCACAGCCGACGCCGGACACAGACTTTGGGATTCTGGCCGACTGAGGGCTGCCTGCCAGCAGGAAGAACCCTACAGTGATGACTGCAACAGTGAAACACAATGAACATCTAAAGAATTTATTTTTCTCTTACTAGAAGAATATGAAGAGTTACAAATTAAGAACCTTAGTTAAGCCCAATAAAGTTGCTCTATCTCGAGTAACAGAGACAGGAGGATATAAATGTTTAACTTTCTGCTTCTTTTTTTTTTTTACTAAAAACTATTCAATTATTAAATTAAATTTGGTACATACAATTCCAGTTCATGTTCTGACATTGTAAACTGTTTCTTGAACTAAATGTTGTGGCATATCTTTGCATCTATGAATATATAGGTTCACAGGTTCACAGGTAAGTACTAGGCTATCTTCCCGAGGGCATCTATAAGCCTAGCCAGAATGTGTTGGCTATCGCAGCCCCCTTAGATTAGTCCCCTGTGCCTCGGTCCAGCAGAGCCGTTAGTTCCCTGTGCCCCGGTCCAGCAGAGCCACTGCAGTGATCCCCGGGGTAAATTTTCTGTTTCCCATCCACTCGTCAAGGTTTCTCTTGAAGAGCGTTAGTGAGGGGCTCTGCCTAATGTAGATTGGAATCCTGTTCCAAAGCATGGGGAGTCTCTGGGACAGGAATCTATCCCTCCAGCACATCCTATTTATCATTGTGGTGAGGTTTAGATCCCTAGAGTGTGTGGCTCTTGAGGATTTGTTTTTTTTTAGGTGGAGCATGTCCATCAATTCTGGGTTGGGCATGGCCTTGTATGTCAGGGAGAGATCACCTCTGAGTAAAACGGTATGCAACTGAGTACAGCTGGAGTTTCTTCAGTTGGGCTGCATAGGGCATATGTTTGAGGCCAGTAATCCTCTTGGTGAGGTACTTCTGTGGTCTTTCCAGCTGTCGCAGGTGTCCTGTATGGTATATCCCAAATGGGGCGTTGTACTCTATGATGGGTCTGATGAGTGATGAGTAAAGGGGCACAATAACCTCTTTTGCTCTAGATGCAAACCCGTTTGTGATTAGGTGGGCCACATAGAAGGATTTTCTAACCAACTTGGCAATATGATTATCAAAGGAGAGATTACTATCTACTTGGGTCCCCAGATCCCTTATTACATTTTCTGTATTTAGGGGATTACCACGTATGTGGTAGTTTGCGGGTACTTTGTTTTTTCCAAAGGGGATGACTATGCACTTTTTGGCATTTAGCTTGAGGCCATGATTTTGACACCAGGTATCCGTCTCAGTGAGACCATTCTGGAGGATGTCTGTATCAGCCGGAGAGTCAGTTATGGCCCCCAGTTTGCAGTCGTCTGTGAACTTGGTCAGCCATAGTCTTTCTGTTCTTGCCTGTACCTCTGAGAAGTACATACCAAACAGGAGGGGTCCCAGGACTGAGCCCTGGGGGATGCCACTTGTAACTGGTTTAGAGTCGGACCTAGATCCTGCAACTCTCACCATGTGGGTTCTATCCATGAGCCAACTGGCAACCCATCTCATGACGTACGGGTTTATGTTCAGGCTGGTGAGCTTGTCTATAATACCAGAATGGTGAATGGTGTTGAAAGCCTTTGCGAGGTCTAGGTAGGCTGTGTGGACCTCCTTTCCCTCGTCTAAAGCCTTGGTAACTGTCTCAAAGAAGTCCACCAGGTTTAGGAGGCATGATCTGCCCTTAACAAAGCCAAACTGGGTAGAGTCCAATGTTTGAAGGTTCCCAATGTCTCTGTTAATGAATAACAGTATGTTTAGGTGAGGGGTTAGTTCATTTTGGAGCTCATGTAAGACAGTCTGGGATACCGTCTGGTCCCATTGAAGCTGTATTTTTGGCTTTGGATAGGGCGGTTTTAACCTGTGTGTCAGTGATTGCCAGGGCACTACATAGAGAAATATATTACCCTTCAACTATAAGCAGGGGGCAAGTCCCCCTGGAACCCCCACAGCCCCTGCTACTTAAATATATCAACTCTGAGATTGCACTTCACTACACTAAGTGCAGTCTCGGAGTTGATATATTTAAGTAGCAGGGGGTGTGGGGGGTGCAGCCTCCCACATGGTGGGTGCAGGGGGGCTTGCTCCCCTGCTTATGCTTGGAGAAGAGTAATATGGATTGTCTTTTATTTCTTTCTGTATGTACTTGTGATGGAATATAGTAAGTGTTGGTATCCTGTGTGTTTTCAGTATTATGAGATTCAGTATTTTGAACTTTCAAGATTTTGATCTCAGGATTTTGGGCTTTCAGGATTTTGTAGCGCTCCCCCTAGAACAAATCTTTACTGAAATACCATTACATCAGAAGTAAAAACCATATATAGTTCACCAGAAATAAAGTGTGTTTTTTTAACCAGTAGCATGCTGTTGGTTACAGTGCATTGCAAACCTTTCAAGAGGTTAAAGCTGTGGTGTCAACCTGACAGAGTTAGACAGAGGGATGAAGTCCTAGCTGCCACTCACGTGACCAGTGTTCAACTAGCAGCCCCAACACTAGAGAGGTCAGGCGGGGAGGAAGAAGAGTGAAAGGTTATGGCCCTCTCACCTCTCCCAGGTGTATGGGGCGGTTGTATGTATTCAGAGCCACATGGGGCAGTGCAATCTGTTGGCGAAGACAGGAGAATCCACTGCTCATGGTGCAAGGAAGAGACAGAGCTGCATGGAGGAAACACCCCTTATGGAAGGGAGGGGACACCCCCAGAAGATAGTCCACTACCCATACCTCTCCAGAACCTCTCTCAGTGTGCTCAATTAGTGCCACAGAGAAAAAGTAAAAAAAAAAAAAATGCATCAAATTACCCCTAATGGCTGCCTTAATTATGAACTGGCTCTCACTCAGTAAAGGGAATAAATGGGCTGAGAGACTGGGAGAGGGTCTGATGGTTGGTAGACAGCAGAGGCAAAAACTGTAAGAAACAAAATAAAAAATAAAGTTATGTAGTCAATTTCATATGTGTGTTGGACTACAAGCTCTAAGGTTAGAAACTTAGTCTTATGTGTGTTTTTTAGCTGAGCAGCCTATTGTAACTATCTGCAAGTTTCATAATAATATTTCAAAGTGAGAAAGAGATATAGCTTTTCAGAAACTGTCCCTAGTGGTTTAAGTTCATAGGTTCATAGGGAGGTACTAGGCTATTTGCCCTAGGGCCTATATAAGCCTAGCCAAGAAGGTGCCTTGGCTTTCGCCACTCAAGAAAATTATTTTCCTGTGCCACTGTCGAGCAGATCCACAGAAGTGATCCCCGGGGTGAATTTCCTATTTCCCATCCAATCATCAAGATTTTTCTTGAAGAGTGCTAATGAGGAGCTTTGTTTGATATAGATAGGTAGTTTGTTCCACAGTATGGGAAGTCTCTGGGACAGGAATCTATCCCTCCAGCATGTCCTGTTTATTGTGTTGACAAGGTTTAGGCCCCTACAGCACGTAGCTCGGAGGGATTGGGATTTCTTTAAGTGGAGCATGTCCAACAGCTCTAGGTTTGACATAGCTTTGTATGTTAGGCAGAGATCGCCTCTGAGTAGGCGATATGCGATGGAGTAAAGCTGGAAATTTTTGAGACGGTCTTCATAGGGCATCTGTTTGAGGCCGGTAATCCTCTTTGTGAGGTGTTTCTGCGGTCTTTCCAGTTGTTGTAGATGTCTTGTGAGGTACATACCAAAAGGGGCGTTGTACTCTATAATGGGTCTAATGAGTGATGAGTAGAGGGGAACAATAACCTCTTTTTCCTAGATGAGAAACCTTTTGTGATGAGGTGTGCCACGTAGAAGGATTTCCTGACTACTGTGGCGATGTGATTATCAAAGTAGAGACTACTGTCCACCTGAGTCCCAAGGTCTCTTATCACACTTTTGGTGTTAAGTTTACTACCGCCGATGTGGTAGTTCATGGGTACAGAGTTTTTACCAAAGGGGATGACTGCACTTTTTGGCATTGAGCTTGAGGCCATGGCTTCAACACCAGGCATCTGTCTCAGTGAGGCCCTTTTGTAGGATGTCCACATCGTTAGGAGTTTCAATTATTGCTCCTAGTTTGCAGTCATCTGCAAACTTCATTAGCCAAAGACCTTCTGTGTTAGCCTGTACTTCAGAGAAGTAGATACCAAACAGGAGAGGACCCTGGACTGAACCCTGTGGTATTCCACTTGTCAATGGTCTGAAGTCGGATTTGAAGTCTGCTACTTTCACAGTGTGGGTTCTGTCAGTGAGCCAGTTGGCAACCCATCTTGTGACATAGGGATTTATACCTAGTTCCATGAGTTTATCTATAATTCCGGACTGGGGGATGGTGTTGAAAGCCTTGGTAAGATCTAGATAGGCTGTGTGAACCACCTTACCCTCGTCTACGGCTTTGGTGACTGCTTCAAAGAAGTCTATCAGGTTTAGGAGACATGCTCTGCCTTTTACAAACCCGAACTGGGTGGGGTCCAGGGTTTGGAGATTACCAATGTCTTTGTTTATAAGTTCCATAATGATTCTTTCCATGGCCTTGCAGACCAGGCTTGTCATGGGGTGGTAGTTCCCAGGGTCCGTGGTGGCTCCCCCTTTGTGGAGTGGGATAACCGTCGCTGTGCGCCATTCAGTGGGCACAAAGCTTGAGGTGAGGCTATGATTGAACATGGTAATTAGATAGGCTGCCAGTTCACTCTGTAGTTCATGTAGAACGCAGCCTGGGATGTTGTCAGGTCCCATGGATGCTGTGTTCTTGCCTTTGGAGAGTGTGGCTTTTACCTGTGCAGCCGTGATTACAGGAAATATGCATTCTTCCGGTATAGAGATGGACCCTTTTGGGGGGGGGGGGGTTCATGTATCTTTACTGCCTCAATCTGACAATTTGAACTGTTCCCGTTTTCATTGTAGGTGCTGTGCTGAATTTTCCTCACAACAGTGAGTACAGTGATAGCCTATAATACTTCTTTCCTAAGTTGTCATTCAATCAAAAGTAAAAATCCATAACATTTTATCAGAAAAGCACATATTTTCACTTGTAAAATACTACAGTTAGTATGCTAAATGTTTGAGAAATTCATGTGGTGGGTCAAATTTGACTGAACTGCAATTTTGCGAGTCCGTTTTCAGGAAAGTGCATTTATTTGAAAATGCACTGTCGCGAAAACTGACTCTCCGAAACAAAAAAAAAAAAAGAAAGAAAAAAATACAATAAACACATCTAAGTAGGGGGAGAAACTCCCTGCACCCCCGCTACTTATATATACTAACTCTGAGATCGCACTACAGTAGGGAAAAAGGAATATTTCCTTATCCTCACTGTACTGCGATCCACAACAAGAAGTTTCCCTCACATACACCATTAAAAGACACCATACCTGCACCACTACTGCCTTACAGAACTGGCGACCTCACTTCGTTCAACTGATTTTCGCGAAAGTGCATTTTTGAATAAATGTACTTTTACAAAAAACGGACTCGCGACATTGCAGTTTGGTGAACTGTAATTTTGATGGGACACAGTAGACCAATATATGTATATATATATACACACACACATATAGCTGATCCTCCTGTTGTTGCTAGCTGAACATTTCTTTAAACACAGTTAAACTACATCTTGCATACTAAATTTAACTACAAACCATCGTAATATGCACACTTGCATATTATACCATGACCCCCCCAAAACGTGCACGCTGATTGGCCAGCGTGCCCGTTGTAAATCGAGTTATACTAATGGAAAAAGGTTCGGTCGCCCGGACTTTTTTCCATTAGTATAACTCGTTTTAAAACACTGTCTCGCTATGTTAAATGGGTTTAACATAGCGAGACAGCTAAAATAAGCAACGGAGATCTCCGTTGCTTATTTTAAAGCTGTCTCGCCATGTTAAACCCATTTAACATAGCGAGACAATGTTAAAAGCAACGGAGAAAGCAAGATCTCCGTTGCTTTTTTTTTAGTGTTTCGCTATGTTAAATGAGTTTAACATAGTGAGAGTTTTAAAATAAGCAACGGACATCTCCGTTGCTTATTTTAAAACTGTCTCGCTATGTTAAACTCATTTAACATAGCGAACATAAAAAAGCAACAGAGATCTTGCTTTCTCCGCTGTTTTTGTACAACTCTGATGTACTGCGCAGGCGCAGTACATCAGAACTGCCGCGGATGCCAGACATCTGCGGAAGGGCAGCAAACAGGCATTATACTATGCCATTATTTAAGAAAAGTAATAGTTTCTTTTCTTAAATAATGTCATGGCATAATAGCAATAACCCACTTCTGGGTGTGGGTAATGCTAAATTTCACGGTTGGCTTTTTGGTCCTCGGGCTTCGCCCTCGGGACCAAACCACGCCAACCGTGGGTAAATTTAGCATTACCCACACCCAGGCGTGGGTTATTGCTATAATACACTATATCCCTGCTACAATTTTGATCTATTATACTGCAAATACTGTACATATATCAGAACTAGTCATTACATTCACACACTGTTAACCTGCATTGCTTCAGGCTAGGTTTGTGGCTACAAGGACTTCTGGTTTAGCCCACCTCTCTGTTAGCAAGTTCAAAAAAGGTAAGTAAAAAAATATACAGGGTTTTATAGATATGTACTGCATCAGTATGTCCAGAGGTGTTTAGTGTCATTCAGAGGTGTTTACTTCTGCAATACACCATTGTGTACTATTTCCAGTTCACACTGGGATTTCTGGTTTGAAGTTATTTGCAGATTGCACAATACAGTAATGATACAGGACATTTCCACAACTAGATGTAATTAAATCAGAAGTAAAACCTTACATATTTCATCCAGAAATATACTTTTCAGTTGTAACATGTCTTGGCTACAATGTCATGCTTTCAAGCAACTAAAGCTGCACTGGAAATTCTCCAATTAGAACTGCAGTCTTAGTGTTAACTGAAAGCCCTGTTGTTGTTACATGAAAGTTGTATATGTCTTAACACCTGGAACTATCAGCTATGTGTATTTTGTAGCTGAGGATTATGATGTACTCTGAGATAATGGCAACATAGAAATAGTTCTTTATTACTATCCATTGCAAGTTGTCCAATGCAGCCATTTGGGTGCACTATTTTGCCATTCGTTTTACAAAAAACTGTATATTTTGTGTTTTCAAATTGTCAAGTTCTATATTTATCTGAATCCTACCATAGGTATGTTCTTAAGAAATGACAACAAAAAACAATACTCTTTTCCATGCAAAAAGTTAATATTTTTCTTACACGTATTTTCTATGAAAAATTAGAAGTTATGTACTCACCATAACGTTCCATCTGAGTAGGTGTATTCATTTGTCTGCAACCTGTGGGTTATGGATCCGATATCGGATCCGAACCGGCATGGTTTTCCAGCTATGGATCCAAGCTCTCAGCTCCTCCCCTCACCCATAATGCCCTGCTCTACCCTCATGACCTCAGATCGAGTTTGCCAAAGCAACAATACCCTAAAAAGGGTAACAAAGAATATGCAGGAAACTGAAAGGCCAGGGGGATAGGAGGCGGATGGTTGCAGACAATGAATACACCTACTCAGATGGAACGTTATGGTGAGTACATAACTTCTAAATCTGAAGTAGGATATTCATTTGTCTGCAACCTGTGGACAGAGTCCCCAGCTACCTGAATCTTGGGCGCCATCATGGAAGGATATTCCGAGCACCGGAGCCAAAGGATGCTCTACCCCTAGATGCAAGATCCAACTTATAGTGGGAAATAAACGTGATGAGATGAAGCCCACGTGGCTGCTGCACAAATATCATCTAGAGGAATCCTAGCCTTGAAGGCTGCCGAGGTAGATACTGACCGGGTTGAATGGGCATGAACACTCGCGGGCCTTCCTGAAGCTTGATAAGCCAATAAAATGCACTGTGAAATCCAGCCGGACACAGAAACTTTAGAGATTGGCTTGCCCAAATTGAATTTTGCAAAGGAAATAAACAGCTGGTCGGATTGCCTATGACCAGCTGTCCTGTTCAGATAAAATCTAAGTTGCCTGTGAACATCTAGTGAATAGTATTCAGTTTCAAT